>NC_072470.1:962806-992806 GCF_027596085.1 Anoplopoma fimbria
TTACAGTTAGCATCCTCCAAAACATTATGTCATCAACAGTGGGTGGTTTTCATTAACCGTCCTCCTTTAAGTCTCTTTCATCAGAGGAAGACTTTCCTGTTTCTTTCTTGTTACATTAAAAGGCTGCAACATAAATGGGAGACCAAAGTCATAAATAAGCACATTTACTGAAAGAATATCATTTAACCAAAGCAAACGTGGAAAGTCAATGATGTTAGACTGTGAGAAACGTCTGAAACGAAGCAGCAGCTGTGAGAGCCACATGTTTATTTTGGCATGGCATATTAAATAACTTCTAATATTTAAGTTTGTATTTGTTTTAGTATGAATATACTGATTAAGAGCAGCAGCCTTTAAAACCATAACCGCTCCAGAGAGGAGAGACGAGATGGAAGCTAAGCTAACCCAGCTAGCACCTGAGGCTTCCTCACAGACCTGGATCCATCGTTCATCCCGGATCAAGCTGCACAGAGAGCAGGACTCCGCTGGGACTCTGTGTTTACATCATGCTACATCAAAGTTTATGGACAATATCTTTTTGTGAAGATGTCAGCCATATTATCTGCCCAGAGAATTGTTTACATTCCTTATATGAAAAATAGTGAAAACTTCAATAAATAATCATCAATGAAATCATGATCTCAGGGTTGCTATGGGTTTCTTGTCATGGTAAACAGGGACCAAGTATTTTATATATACACAATTCAAATGATCAAGTTAATATTTTGTGAATAAATATTAACAATAAAAGAAACAAAATGAATTGCATAAATAAAGAATATCGAGAACAATGAACCACAAATAGAAATAATTGCATGTGACCAGGTAGAATTAGTGACGCATATCATTGATTGATGATTTAACAAACGTTCATTTGTTTGAGCCGAAAAAACTTTTCTCTTTGACGATGAAAGAATGTTCAAAGAATAACCATCAAGCATTCTGAAAGTTCCTGAGGTCACAAACCTGTTTTAAAGCACCTGAAGCTCTCGGTCAGAAATGCTGATGGACCTGATCAATATTCAGTTGCTGTTTTAGTTTTTTCTGTTCTGTATGGACTCATGTGTCTGAAAAAAAAGTTGAATAATAGAAATCAGGCTTTACTCAAATCAGATCACGTCTCTAATCTGCGTGAATAATTCACTAAAACATTATATCCAATAACAACCTGTTATTCCTTATGATGCAAATCCAAAAATGCACCACAGGAATGTTCTACTGTTTTTACGAAGCTCTTAAACCTGGCAGGGATTTAATTGACTCACCGTGTATGGAGGGCTGCTACAAACACACTCCGCTTCACACGTGATCCAAACACAGCACAACGGTCCAACAGTGAGGTTTAATGCCTGAACATCAGGCTCAGGTGTGGCTCATCAACATCCTGCAAGACAGAGAAGAGGACTCAGAGCCCGTACATTAAAAACTTACATTAATCAGTAATTCAAAGTATTAATGCTCCTGCAGGACTTTAGAAAAACATACCAAACATCATTTCACAAATTCAGTCTGTGAAATGATGTTTGGTGGATGGTGGGGTGGGGGGTTCTCCCACACAAAGCAGGGAAGCAGTGCGAGCGATGCCATTAACTTCAAACAGAGATCTGTGCAGCGACAGCATCCTGTCTGCGTTTGAACGACATCCTCACAGCGGCTCAATGATGCTGTTGTTTCCAGCGCCGGCCAATCACCGTCCCCCGTCTGGCTGATGGGGGGGGGGCTTGCCAGGGACAGAACTCAGAGCGTTGCTCCTTCTGCTGGCAGCCCCGTCAGGATATTCCCTGGAAGGACTCATGGCCGGGCAAGGCCCCCCCCCCCTGTTGACGGTGTGGCGGTGAGGACCGGGACTCACAGGAGACCCTGAGCGCCGACCATCATGGACCCAAGCATTCCGGCTCTGGAGCTGTCGGGGGTCTTGATCTGTGGGGGGGCCTGGCTCTGCTCGCTGGCCACCACCCTGATGTCCACCTGGCTGACCCTCTCCACCGACCTGCTGCCCACGGAGAGCTACGAGCTGGGCCTGTGGGAGTCCTGCGTGGTGCAAGACCACGGGGCTCTGGAGTGCCGGCCCTACGACAGCCTGCTGGGTCTGCCGCCGGACATCAAGCTGGCCCGGATCCTCATGTGCGTGACGCTGGCGGCCGGGCTGCTGGGCCTCCTGCTGGCCATCCCCGGCATGCACCTGGTCAACAGCTGCTACGACCCCCTGGAGGACCACCGGCGCAAGAGGGCGTTGAAGATGGCGGCGGCGGTGCTGTGCCTGGTGTCGGGGGTCCTGGGGCTCATCCCGGTCTCGTACATCGCCCACCTCACGGTATTACGGTTCTTTGACGAGTCCCTGCCGGAGGTGGTGCCGCGCTGGGAGTTCGGGGACGCTCTGTTCTGCGGCTGGACGGCGGGAGTTCTTCACCTGGTGGCGGGAACGCTGCTGCTGACTTCCTGTTTGTTTCTGCAGATGGAAAACTGCAACGCACCTGCACCCATCCCTGTGGTGAGGGTGATGCCGGGACAGCCCCCCATCAGGACCAGGTCTGAGTACGTCTAAGATCAAGTTCTGAGTGACAGATTCAATCAAAGGGAACAAACTTTGTTCAAACACACAGAATAACAAATGTTCATAAAACTAATTCAGTTTTGGACAATTCAAGTTTAACTTTGAGTTGAAGCTGGAAGATCGAGAGTGAAAGTAAGAGACGCCGTTTCATAAACTCTAAATGTTATTCGACCTTATTGGAGTATAGTAGCAAACTAGATTTAGAATGCAATATTTAAAGATGCAGAAGTACTATTTTTCTGTCTTATTTAACCATTAAAATAATCCGGTTTCACCTTCTTTTCATAGTATATTTCTGTTCCAGCTCTTAGTCTTTTCAATAATTCAAATGTTAAGTTTTGTGGGTTTGAACAGACAACTGATAGACACACATTTAACATCTTATTTGAGCCTATAGATATTTTTTCTTTCTTCATTTTCAATCATTCTGATTAGGTGTTTTTCACTTGAGAAAATCTTCTTTCTAGGGAGCCAAAGAGACAAAACGTGCTGCTGTTTTCAGTTTCATTGGTTCTCTTTGTGGAATAATAACTGTCAGGATGTGCTACGGTAATAAACTAAGTAAAAGTCTGTCGCTTTTAATGTTAAAGACAATGTTGTTTTTGTAGAAATACAATTTCTGACCCTCAGCAGGAAGAAATGATCGGTTATAAGATATAATTAATGCTCAATTAACATTAGTTTCACTCACAGTCAACAACAGGTTGGACAAATGATGCATGAGTTTAGTTTGGAGTCAAATAAAAGTAGTTTATCTGCAGTTGGAGACAAAATGTGTATTTGGTTTGATGTTTGAAAAGAGAAGAAGCTGCTGATGTGTTAAAAATCACTTCATGTTCAATCAGAAAGCAACGCTTCCATTCTTATGATGCTACGAATCCAGTTTCAGTTCTGAATATCATCAGCAGATGATTGTAAATAAAGAAGCAGAATAAAAAGAATTGTTCCATAAAACTGACGTCTGCTTTGTTTGTTGTTATTTGTTCATAAAGCTGCTGATTCTTTTCTCCATTATTCAGGTAATTGATTATTAGAATTGTATCTGGTTTATTCAGAATTTGATGGATTTTCTGAACATCACAGAAACATGTTTTAATACGAAGATAAATATGATTCATCCACTCTGAACTTCTCCGTCTCATTGGCTCTTCCCTGCTCCGTCCGCCTGCAGCCGACCAATGAGAGCGTCCTTTGTTCTGGTTTCACAATACACCATTATCTCCGATAATCAGCAGCTGGCTCCAAATCAGTCGACCACGGCAACCGCGTCACGTGACTTCCACAGAGAGATGCCAAGGCAATTCAATAACAAAGACACTAAAATGAAATAAAATGAAAAACAACTAAATGTAATACAATACAATAAAATTACGCAGCATAACACAATAAAAGTAAATGTAATAAAACAACAATACATAACCAATGAATATAATATAAAATAAAATATTTACTTAAATCAAAACAAAAACTTAATATACATTATATTAGATTTTATATAATTAAATAACCCAACATAACATAACAAATACAATAAAATAAAACACATTGTCAATTAACAATTTTCAATTTATCAACTTTGTTAATGAGCAACATTTAGTCACCATGCTGAAAGGAGTCAGTAAATAAAATACAATACAACTAATCAAATAAATAAATGAATACACAATAGAATAAAATAATAATAAAATGAAATATATCAGTCCTGCTCCCCGCCATGGTCCTCACAGCGCTACATAAACACACAGTAACACACACTCCCAGAACAAACATGAAGGAGACGGCGCTGCAGGATCTCCCAACCCACCGGCTTCTCCTTAATTGCTCTTTTCCTTTTCTGGGACAATGCAGCTGCGATTTACAAAAAAGCTGGAAGTGAACCTGCTCACTCTCACATTGTTTCACAGCGGCTCTTATGATGAAGCCAAACATGCAGACGCTGCCACCCTCCGCTCGCTCTGCCAACACCGACAAACCTGCAGGGCTGACTGGGTTTATGATAACAGCAGGTCGCCTCTCAAATGTTCAGCTGGCAAATTGACATGAAAAGTGACATGAACCTCAAAGAATGCCTGAATGCCGATGTAATTAGGATTATAAAGCCCTTTCTGGATTATAGAATTGTTTTTAATCATGGACATTTTCGTAACACAAATGGATTATATTTAATATGATTTGAATGTATCATAAAGGGAGAGAATAACATTTATATTACGTGTTTGTTGTTTTTGAAAAACCTGAACACTTTCTCACTTTAAATAACGACTACATTATTGTTATCTAGAGTATTGCTGTCTGTGAGTCCCCCGGCGTCCCTGAGCAGGGTAAGCGGTTTAAGATGATGGATGGATTAGCCAGATCGCAAACCTCCGGTTCTTAAATTCTGAATGTGTTAAAGCTGCATTCTCTCTGCTGTCCAGCAGGGGGCGACTCCTCTGGTTGTATAGAAGTCTATGAGAAAATGACTCTACTTCTCTCTTGATTTATTCCCTCAGTAAACATTGTAAACATGAGTTTATGGTCTCAATCTCTAGTTTCAAGTCTTCTTCAATACAGCATGATGTTCATTTAGTAAATGATGCTCCATTTAGAGTCAAACAGACCATAAAGCAGGGGATGCTTTAGGGCGGGGCTACACACTGATGGGGGCCTTACAAATTTAAACCTTTTACTGTGTCCTTTCCATTCATCAAAGTTAATTGTTACATTTTGGTCCTACATTCTTTTTCAGCTTGCCGATCGATAACAAAGATGGTGAGGGCCAAGGACCAAGAGGGTGAGGGCCAAAATCAAAGATGGTGAGGGCCAAGGACCAGGCTGGTTTTTCCTACATTAATTGGCGAGCCAGCCAAGACACTCTGAAGGACACCTGAGGACATGAGTCTGTGTGGATCAACCTGCGTCTCAGAACCTCAGTGGCCACAAAAAATCCCAGGTAAGCAGAGCCATTATTTCTGCTAATTCTGATTGTGTCTTAGTGAAAAACTCCAGCCAGGTGAGGTCAATCAGAATGCCTTCAGTGACAAGAGCCGCCTGCATTGACAGAGTAAGTGAAGAAAACTGGTCCAGCCACATTCTGGTCAGGGACATTTTAACTGACGTAAACCCTATGAGTGGAATCTTTGGCATGATAAATTGCAGATGTCTTTTTTTAAGTGCACCTGAAACCCCCTGAGGATAAAAAGCAGCTCCCTTACAAAATAATCTGGTGAAGGAGGATTTCTGAGGCCATTGATTGACGTGAGAATGTGGAGGACAGACGTGAGAGCACAAAGAAGGGCGCTCACACACACAACGCCGACATCACACTATGATCCAACAGGAGTCACAAAGACAAAGTTGTCCTCGTCCTCTCTCTGGGTGTAGCCACTGTCTTTCTTTTTATAATACTAAATCTCACAGGAGCAGCAATTGGACCACAATCGTTGCTTCTCAACTCCAAGTCTGGATATATCTCAAAAGCCTGGTTTAATCTCCATCCTCATCCTCCTTCTTTGATACAATTTCCCATACCATCCTCCTCAGATTGTCACAGGCACCCCCTTGACTGGTTTCACTCCTATCTCACAGACCGCACTCAGTTCATCCAACTCAAATCCTTCCGTTCCCAACCCTCCCCTGTCTCCTCTGGGTGAATGATATGTACCTCCTTCCCCTTGGCCTTATTTTCCATACTCACTGATTGCCTCTCTGAAGTACAAACCTGGTTCACCTCAAACTTCCTCAAACTTAACAGCAATAAAACAGAAATCCTTTTAGTTGGTACTAAATCAACTCTACTCAAAGTTGACTGTTTTTCCCTCTCATTTGACAGCTCCATAGTTTCCCCCTCCCCCAGGTGAAGAGTCTGGGTGTCATCCTCGATGGCTCACTTTCCTTCAAATCCCATATCAACATCACCACCCGCACTGCCTACTTCCATCTTCGTAACTCGCCTGTCCCTCCCTCACCCCCCACACCACCTCTATTCTTGTACATAGCCTTGTCACTGTCTTTGGTCTCCCCAGAAATCCCTCCATAAGCTTTATAATACTCCCAAACCCCCTCTTTCTCACCCCCAGGAGGCTTCCAATCAACTTGGACCACAATGCAATGCAGCAACAAGAGATGTGAACAATGTAGAACTTTCAATAATACAAAAAAACAGAGAGCATTTCTGACTTTAGATTATTTGTTGTTTTTGTTGTTCCATCTTCTATAACTTCTAACTCAAAGACGCAATGGCATTTTATCTCATAAATAATGTTCATAATGAAACAATCTACCACAAAAAAACATTAAATCCTTCAGACATTTGGTAGGAAATGTTGACGTTGGTCACATTACGAAATATTTCCACCAGGACTTCTTAAAGGACACTCACTCATTGCGTTCCTGTGTATTATTATTATTATTATTATTATTATGATGATTATTATTTTTATTATTATTATTATTATCAAGAAAAGCAAGTGACTCATCTTTTTTCATGTGATTTCACCAGAATCCGAGCCGGTGGAACCCTTTAAGCGTTAACAATAACTGTATAGAAATAGAAATGTGTCCGATGGCCTCGTTTACTGATGGAGGTCATATAGCTCCATAACCAGTTAAAAGTGCCTCACAGTGACTTGAACAGTGCTTCTGTGCTTTTCCTTGAGGAGGATCGTTAATACAGGACCTCTAGCTGATGGTGCAGGAAGCATTAAAGATAGCTAATGGATGAAAGAGAAGGGATTACAATCAAACACCTTCAACTGACTGTGATGCATTTCTACAAACTCTTTCAGAACATTTGATCAATTTGTTAGTTTTTCTGCTCCAACATTTTAACGTGTAATTGCAGTTTGGAGTTTATGTCTAGGCGATATTTCACTGATATTTATGAAAAATAGATGATTTAACAAACGTTTATTTATTTGACCTGAGTACTTTTCTCCTTGAGAACTAAAGAATGTTCAAAGAATAACCATCTGCTTTGTATAGAAGCTTTCTGGAAGTTACTGACAGGTCGTTTGTCACAAACTGTTTTAAAGCAGGACAGAATGCTGATGGACCTGATCAATAGAACTCAGGCTTTACTCAAATCACACCGTGTTGTGACCAATTCAATAAAGCATCATATCCAATAACGGCCTCATAGGGAGCTCAGATGTGTTGTTATTGGAATGATTCACGTGAATAACTAATAACTGCTTTATTTTGAGGGAACATTTAGAAAACATTACCTCCAGAGCTTCTCAAAGACAGTAACTAATTGCATTCCTGTGAGTCATAACTTAAAAAAACAAGTTCTCAATAAACCTGGAGGCCACAAAAAGCTGTTGGGGTAGTTTTGTAGAATGTAGGTCAGTCTGAAGGGGCGGGATGAGAAAGACCTGCATAAAAAGAGACGGAGGGAGACAGCAGACACGACTCCATCTCCTGCTGCTCCACCCGACCTCCAGAAGGTAAGACCGGCTGCACGCTCTTAGTCTCTCTGCCTGGCTTCGTATAGACCAGGCTGCTGCACTAACAGGGTCTCTGCAGGTCTTTACAATCCCTCTATCAAGATGCATCATGGGAACTCTGTTTATAGACAAGAAAACCTATTTTAAGTGTGCAGTGACTTCAGGGGAAACTAAAAGAAACTGCACTGCTTATTGAAATGATTTGGAAATGTTCATTTCATTTATTATTTTTGTTTCTTTCAAAGCCCTCCACATCTTTTTTTCTGATCTTTTAATTCCTTATTCTGCGCAAAATTGTCTCCAACATGGAATAAATCCTAAAAACATGGAGCCTTTTGCCCTCGTCCTAACTTAATGAATCAGCTACAACCTAAGGAGATCCCTCAGGGTCCATGTGTGGGTTTTAGAGTAAGGAGCCTTTGAATGACCCTCAGCAGCTTGCAGGACCATCACACGGTTCCTTCTACTGTATGCATGGAAGGGACTAGAGAAGGACTTGTTCCCGTCACTAAATGAACCGTTTCTTTGCCAGCTCTCACAGTTTCCTGACTAAGCTTCTCCATCATGAAGCCCGGTGCTCTGCTCCTCCTGCTGGCAGGTAAGCCGCCACTGAAGAGTTTTCATCCTTTCAGACAGAATCCAAGCCTCATTTCAAAGACATTTGATGGAATCAATATCAAAGTATTAAATCCTCTTTGGATACATCACTGTGTCACTGTTTGTGCTTGTCCATGAAATCCATACAAATAAACGAGGTTCCTTTAAGCAACAGAATAAGTCAAGTTGGTACAATTTAGTTTCATGGATTCAGTAGTTTATGCGGGTTTAACCTTTAACTACTTACATTTAGGAATGAAATAATGGATTTAGATTCCATGTTTTAATGCACACGAGAAGAGAAATATTGATTTCATTCATTTCATTTAAGTGTGAATTAGGAAAGAACAGTATTGATTGATGTATGATATTCTTTTCCTTCATGTTCACACTGTAGTTGCTGCCAGCCCGGTTGACCTCGGTGTGTCTCCATTAAACCTTTTTACTGCTGGTGGAATTACCAACATCAGCTCGTGTCCCATCAGCTATTTTGGACGCTCGTACACAATGATACATGTGAGTAAAAAATGAAACCATGTTACTGTTATTATCTAACAGACAGACAGGTCAGTAAGAGGCCTGACATCACTGTCATATCTGTAGAAACACAAATACAAGTTCTCATTCTGCAATTATATATATAGGATATATATATGAATAATGAATGTTGCAGCTGGTGAAAGGTGGGGCTCAATGTTATTCATTATTTGAATGACTTTATATAGTACAGGGTAGCTTTGTCCCAGAGGAGCAGAAAAGTTTTATCTTTACCTCGAACATTACACGGAATATAAATGTTGATTATATTCTGGTTATTAATAGGAGTCTGTGTTGCTTCACTTTAATAATGCGTTATTAAATGTTCTTCAGCTAGAGCAGTTTTTCTGTCTCTGTATATCAAAATTATAACTTATGAGTGTTTTCACATTGTAGGGCTCAACGAAGTCATTGTCTATTTACACTATTGTTTGCTCATTATTTAGTCCTCAGTGGATTTATTTGTTTTGCATTGGCCTTTATATTTGTGAGTATTACAGCTTACCTTCGTCCGTCTTTAAAAGATTATTTCTGTTCTTACTTCATGAATGTTGTCTCTGTTTTTGCAGGTGATTTCGAATTCATCTCTTGGAGTTTGTTTCAAATCATACTCAGGAGAAACTCCAAAAGACTGTCTGTGGTTGAACGGCAGTTTAACATCAGATAAGGCAGACTTCTCATTGAGGAACTCAACTACAGCACCTGGATCAACTCTTCATAGCGCACTGCCAAACATAAAATCCACATCACCTTGCTATACTGAAATATTGTTCAAGCAAGGCAACAATAGTTTAGTAAGTCATCATCCGTTCCATGTTTTTACGCTGACAGTCTTTTGTAAAACGTGAACATTTCAAAGACATCGTGTGGCAAAGGGAACGTCAAATCAAAGTTTATTTCTGAAATATTTTGGAAAACATTTCTAATATTCTGTCTCCCGTCTGTTTGTGATTTCAGATTAAAGTCCATTTCTACAACTTTAATTCAAATGCAGCTGTCCAATTTGAAACTGATGCTTATTATACAAATGCTACTGTAAGTATGTGAAGTGTAACTTTGTTGCTATGGCAACATTCTGGGTTTTTCAACTGTTGCTGGGTCATTTATGGAAAATGCATCATGATCTCTTTAATAGCTATGGAGGGGCAGGTGCTGCTCTGAGACTTTGCCCCCCCCACTCACATTCAACATGCCAGTTTGGGAAGTGAAAGGTTGACCTCTGGTCATGTGATGCTCAGGTCACTACTGCTCTCACTGGCCCACTGATTGTCTTAAAGTTGAATGAAAACATACAAAAAGGAGATTACAAGTTCTCCTCTGGTCGCTCAGTAATGCAGTTCAACCTTGATTTCTGTCCAAACCTTTTCTAGGAAGTGACTGCGTTTGCCGGTGGTAAACCTGTGAGTACATGGGCATTCACCAACAGTGAAACGTCAGCTGGAGTTTATATGGACATAAGCGGATGCAGAGAATCAGGTCGGTAAATCAGGAGGTTTCCAAAGAAAAGGGACTGGGACTCCTCAGGGATCCTCTAAATAATGTGATCTCTTTACATTGCTGTTCCTTCTTATTCTTAAAGTTGATATCAACTAATCTCATAAACCTCCTATCACCTCCCAGATGTTTTAGCAGTCGGTTCAACTATATCGAGCCCAAACAACTGCTCCATGAAAACATGTACTCCAAATACAGACATGGTCGAGGCCAGTACATGTGGACCCACGGATGTTTGCCTCGGCAACAACACGTAAATATGTTCACTTTATATACAGTTTAAATAAATGTTTCCCTGACTGATTTAAATGCAGACTTGTAACCTCTGAGATGGAGATCA
Organism: Anoplopoma fimbria; assembly: GCF_027596085.1. NCBI lineage: Eukaryota > Metazoa > Chordata > Actinopteri > Perciformes > Anoplopomatidae > Anoplopoma > Anoplopoma fimbria. Next base: position 973,755 of record NC_072470.1, read on the forward strand.
AAGCGGCAGAGATATCCTGGTTTACCCCCGCTGTCTTTGGATTCTGCCTTTAGAAATGAAAAGTTAAAACCGTCTCCTTCCATCTCCATCAGGTGTGGATCACCGCCCTCCTTTGTGTGCACTGTGACCGGCTCCACAGTCATTGATTTCCACAGCAGAGTCCACTCCGTCCAGGATCGCTGTGATTACGTGCTAATGACGCCTACAAATGACACTAGCATTGGGCTCGTTGCGGGTTTCCGGGAGCGACGCCGTAAAGATGTGTCATTTTTGGCCAACTTGATGATAATGCTGCCAAATGGATTCATTAGTCTGCAACAAGGTGGAAGAGTTCTGGTGTCTTCACAGGTTAGTGTGATCTATCTCATGTCTGATGTTTTATAATGGTGAAGCTCTAGAAAGCTGTTCTACAAACGGAATCAATTACAATCCATCATATTTAATTAGATCCAATAATCTTTATCTATCAAATGTAGTCTTCACTACAACCCCTTTCATATGGAGAGATAATATTGCATTGCTGATGCTTAAGCCAGTGTTTCCTTCACGTTTCCTTTCTGCTGCGATGTAGTCACAAACACTGACGCTCAACACCACGACTCTGCTGGTTCACGGTGTCGAGCTCTCCAAGGACCAGACTGGAGTTATTGCCAGGATGCCGTTCTCCAACATGACGGTCTTCTTTGACGGCAACACCGCACATGTGACAGGTACAGAAGACTAAATCCTATCTGGACTGAGTTTCATGAGGGTCGAAGTTCATTGATTTGTCACTAATTGTCTCCTGACATCGTCCAGGTCCAATGGAAGCTGTAGATGGTTTGTGTGGCAACCCCTCCAATCAAAGCCAGACCACCCCCCTGGGTGCTATGCAGAGAATTTTGCCTGGGTACGACTTAGTCCTAACGTGATGCACTGACTGATATTTATCGATTGGTTATTAATGTCGTATGGGTTTCTAATACAATGTGCTGTTTTTGTCGCCCCCTAGCTGCAACATTCAGCACAACGACACCGTCGATGGTACTATCAACTGCAACCGCTCCACTGAACAGTAAGAGCTGAGCCATCCAAACACCAAACACTCCTTCACCCTTCAAACAGCATCGAGTCATCTGCATGTTATATGAGCAAGGATGATGGTGGAAGATAAACACTCATTAGACTGTTCTCTCATTCCTCCTCTCTGCATGGCTGCATCAGCTGTGCTCTTCTGAGACAGCCACCCTTCACTGCTTGTCACAGCAGCATTGACCCAGAGCCCTACGTGGACGCCTGCATTAACACTACGTGCAATTACCCGGAGGTGGACGGTCTCAAATGCCAGTTCTTTGAGGCTTACGCCAAGGCCTGCAACCTGAGAGACAACATCACACTGGGCGCCTGGAAGTCAGCGGTCAACTGCTGTAAGGTCCTCGTTGACTTTGTCTTATTCTGCTTCTCTTATACGATGAGATGGGAGTGAATGAACGTAACCTGGGGTTAACAAATACACAACCTTCTATTTTAAAGTCAAAATGCAGTTTACTAGTATGTGATTCAGATTTAGTGCAGTTTTTCTTTTGTTCGTTTACATTTTCTTATTTGACACGAGGTTTCTTTTTCATTTAGTGAACGATATATATGCTAGATGCTGGAATTCAGACCCTTTACTAAAGAAACAACAATCATATTAATAATTTACTCCTGTATATGAGCAGCATGGTACTTAAAGTATTTGTTGTGCAGAATGAATAACCATCAGCAGCATTTTAATGTTGATTTAAGAGGTTTATTTTATTAGTGTTATTGTTCACTCCTCGTGTTCGATGGTCTGTTTTATTAATGTATTAATCTGCTCGATGGAAAGGTGTTCCTATCTAAACGTACCTTTTTACTAAATGTTTTTCATATACATAATCTTTATCTGAAAATGAACAAGTAGCCCTGGCTGTCACATAAATGCAGTGGAATAAAAGTCGATGTTAATTCCATGTCATTCTCTGATCATGTGTCCTCTGTAGCTGCTGACCCTCAGGCCTTCTGTCAGGACCAGTACTGCAGTGATCATGAGTTCTGTGGTGGGAATCCCGGTTTAGAACGCTGCTACTGTCGGGCCTTGTTTGCCTCCAAGTACAAACCAACGGGCGCTTTAGGTACAATGCAATTTCACAGACTGTAGCCAGTGGGGAATGTTTGATTTGGGTTGTGCATTCATTTGTCTGAATCCTGAATTGTTGTGACTGGATGTCATTTGAAGTAATATCCAGGAGGAGGGCAAATATACCCAATAACAGAGAGCATGTGACTCTCCTGCTTATACGCATGAAACATGCTAATTGATTCTGGCACAGGCCAGTTTGTGGTCTGGTCACTTAAGCAGAAAAACATATTTTTTAGTGTTTGATTAAACGCTGGACATGATAGATCAAATCAAACTAGCTCTGAGTTATTGAATACCTCTACTGCAAAGCATCCACATGGAGGCGGTGATATTTCTGTGATTGTGCTGTTGGGTCTCCAGGCGAGCCGACAGTCTGCGTGCAGAGCTCTGCCACTGTTGATCTGGCTGGATGTCTGCTGCAGGACAAAGGCATCGACTACTCCACCCTTCACCTCAACGACCCCAACTGCAAAGGCCACATGGACAACCAGACCCACATGGTGTCCTTCAGCTTCGACAGCAGCAGCACGTGCGGGACCAAGGTTACGGTAGGTGCTCTCAAAAGGTTTTGCTCATCACTCCCCTGTAGACTCACAGCAACTCTCTACGGTCGATGTAAGGAGAGGAACAATGACTTGTGTTCCTGTCTCAATCTAGTCAAACAGCAGCCAGATCCTCTACAAGAACACCATCAGGACGTTGAACATCTCCACTTCCAGCATCATCACCCGTCACGACCAAGTTCAGATCGACTTCTCCTGCCTTTACACAAAGCCGGACATCAAGAGTGTGTCCTTCAGGATCAAAGACAGGTGTGTGGAGGGCGGCTGAGCTTCACCTGCTGCTTAATGTGCATCTTGTTGTAGTTTGAGACAGCTGAAGTCTGTGTGTGTGTGTGTGTGTGTGTGTGTGTGTGTGTGTGTGTGTGTGTGTGTGTGTGTGTGTGTGTGTGTGTGTGCTCTGCAGCTCTGTGGTGCAGCAGATTGTATCTGGAGTTTGGAACTACACTCTGATGATGAGCGCCTACACCGACGCCAACCGCATGGACCTTGTCTCGCCGAGCACTGAGGTCCAGCTGAACCAGAAGATCTGGCTGCAGCTGAAGACGGAGGGGCTGGACGGCAACATGGTCGTCATAGTGACCGACTCCTGCTGGGCAACCAACCAGCCGGCCCCTGATAGCAGTCTGAAATACAACCTCATCATTAACGGGTAAGAAAGAACTCTTTGTCAGCTGCTGTCATAATCAACTGCTGATGAACTCATCGTGTCTATGTTCCTGTTTCTGAGCAGATGCTCTAACCCAGCTGACCAGACGGTGATGATGCAGGGAAACGGACAGGGAACCTCCAACGTATTCTCTTTCAACATGTTCGAGTTCTCTGGGGAAAGTTCCGAAATCTACCTGCACTGCAAACTGGATCTGTGCCCCAAACAGGGCAATACCTGTGCTCCGGTAAGCAGGAGCGGAGAAAATGCTGCTTTACTAGATACTCATCATGCTCTATGGTTCCTTTCCAATGAAAGGACTATCATCACTGATGCATTCATATGTCAGCAGTTTGTTATAGCTGGCTGAGGTGGAGCTGCACAGTTTAACCTGCTTAAACTTTCAATGTTACAAAAACTTCTGTCCTAAACAACTGCATTCCACCTTTTCACTTCAATCAACTGTTGTTTAAAAAGATGATTCAGAAATAAGCTTCTTTCTCTTTAATGAAAGAATTCCTCAGGATTAAGAACAGTATGTTTACTTCATGGTCATATATACAACTACAGGGATACTATAATTCTTTTTGGCACAAACAGCTGAATATTCTCAAAGTGTTGACCTCCATTAAGCCCACACTGCCTGCAGTCTGACCCCTGACCCTCCTCCATGTCTTACAGAGCTGCAGTGGAGGCAGTAAAAGGAAGCGCAGATCTTCAAGGTCTTTCCCTGCAGATGGAAACCCAGCCCTCATCACGATGGCCTGGAGCCATTAAAGACACCTCCTCTTTTGACCTATGACATGGTGTGTATGAAGATCATTTGGTTTTAAATAATGATTACTAAATAAATGCCTCATGCCTGAGAATCAAAACAACTGAAGCGTGAATTTATATAAAAGTATGTAACTATAATTAATACGTCTCAGGAGGCTCCAAAATAATGAAGCGTCAACACATGAATTGGTACAAAAGGAACTGAACTTTAGCTGTCAGATACAAGCAGTTCAGTTTTATATTCAATATAATTTAACATAACATAACATTAAGTTGCTGGTGCCAACCTTCGTAAAAGGGAAATTGATGGCCATCAACACAACAATGGATTCAGTCCCATAATCTGCAGGTTTCTACGGGGTTCTTGACACAGTGCACAGTGACCGTCATGTTTCATACACATAAACCAGATGATCAAGTACTTTATGAATGAAATGTTATTGAATCATGAACTAAACTTTTCAACAGTCAAGTAAATGATACAAGTAAGTCCTGTCCTATTTAACCTACACCAGAGACCAAGTATAAATCATGACTCATCAGTTTTGTCTGCTTGTGTTCTCAGCTGATTCCTGACTTAAGCTTCGTCCAACAAGGAGCCTGATCTCTTTCTGCTTTTGAACAAATGTTCGAAGAATAATAATCAAGCCTTTATTAGTCACACAATGGGGAAATTCTTTCTCTGCATTTAACCATCCCGGAGGAGCAGTGGGCTGCAATGAAGCGCCCGGGGAGCAACTTGGGGTTAGGTGTCTTGCTCAAGGACACCTCGGCATGTTGCCGGTAGAGGGGTTTGAACCACCAACCTTGTGGTTACGGGACAAGCGCTCTACCTCGTGTGCCACAGCCGCCCGAAAGATATCGCTGCTGATATAATCTTCTTTTGATCACCTGAGATGACGGCATTATTTTGAGATGTTAAAATGTAATAATAGATAAATGAAATGAAGAAAACCAATCAAAGACGGGTTTAGAGGGTTTTAATTACTGTATGCACTACCTCCTTGTCCTTTAACATAATGTTAATTTTCTTCTTTTAATGTTCACAGCCTGATTGATGCCTAGTGGATGCAGAAACAGAATCTGTGTTTTAGTTAGATGAAATGAAAAGATTTCTTTGCAATAAGAAGGTTTGGAGAACAGGTGAAAGGAAAATACAGTTGTGAATGTGAACATAATTAGTAGATTAAGTTACAACAAATTAAGATTTTAAGTTCAAACTGTGGCTGTAATTACACTTAGACATGCTGTTGTACCGTTATTATGTTATTACTATACAAAAGAAAACCTAAAAAAATATAATAAAGGGAATGTAAAACCAACATGAGTGTCATTCATTTATTTAACATTTTTTCTTGAACCTCCTGGCCTCCAAATCCAGAGTTATCAGTGAAAATATTCAATTTCAAGCAGCCAGTAACATGGAGCTGATTAGAACTGTGGAGATGAAATCAGTCAGCCTACCTGTCACTGTGATGTGAAGTAACCATTGCTTAACCTGTGGGGGCGCTGTTAAGTTAGTTACCTGCTGACTGAACTGTCATCGTCAGGTAAAATAAGCATTCAGTAAATAGTCAAGTTCATACTACAGCTGCCACATTGCATGTGGCCAGGAAGAATCAGTGACTCATATCATTGACTGATTAATTAACTTTGTTGTTTCTAGTCATAAAATAAAATAATCTTACATAGTAATATTAATAAAACAGACCAATAAGCTTTAGACCTAAAGATCTAAATTACCTATAAATTGGAACTAGTATAAAATTGCTAAATGAGTTTGATGTTGCTAGGCCAAATACATTTAAATCACTTGATACAATAATCTAAGATTGAAATATCTTAGAACAAAAGATCTAAATTAAATATAAATAAAAACTTATATGAAGGTCATTCACAATCTTCCCTTGTGCTTCTCACACTCTCAGCTCCTGAATGGTGCCTAAATCATTGGAACAAAATTGGATGTAAAACGTCAATCAACGAAGTAAATCAGTCAATGATATGAGTCAATGACTTTACCTGTTGGTTTATCTGTATTCATTGTACTGTTCATCATAATCTTCATTTATTTGTTTAATTTTGCTCGACTAATGATTAGTCTAAACTACAGCACTCTTTAAAACTAAGACGACGCACAGCTGAACCTTAAATTGGACTTAAGATAGTATAAAAAGCTAATATTTACCTTAATGTGTGGTTTAACTGTCCTCAGAAAAGAAACACTGATATAATAAAAATGCACCAGAGGGCAGTGTCACACTGTGTTTCACACCATTCAGGGACCTAACTCAGGAATTATTGGTATTAAAGTCAAAACTATTTATTATAATTAGTACAATTATTATTATTATAATTTTCCTTGTGTGACTGCTGTAAGACTACAATTTGCAAGTGAAGTTAAACAAGTAATAATATTATTGTGATTATTGATTATCATTATTCTATTATGTTATGATGATTTCATTAACAGAAATATTTTCCTTGATTACTTACTCATCTTTTAAAGCGTGTTGTTATGTTTGTTTATGGAAAAGAAGCTTCAATGTGACTAATAAAGTCTAATCACACACACACACACACACACACACACACACACACACACACACACACACACACACACACACACACACACACACACACACACACACACACACACACACACACACACACACACACACACACACACACACACACACACACATTTTACTGAAGTAGAATCAAGTAGAATCAACTAAATGCACCTAAACTATCAAAAGGACATTGTAGTATTATGCAGGTAGAATGGACTCTATCAGCATTATATTTATGTAATTATTATCTTCTTGGGTCATTAAAACTATCATGTATAGCAGATGTACTATACGATACGAGATACAACTGGTTGTTTACTGCTTGCGTTGTCATTTTGAGTCCAGTTGCTCTAACATTTGTTTTCAGTCTTTTCATGGAACCAAGAATTAATCAAGAGAGGACTCAATAATATAGATAATTGTCGGTTTCTGTTAATATTCTGTCTATATAGTCAGGAATGCAGTATAATGCTAGCTGTGTGTGTGTGTGTGTGTGTGTGTGTGTGTTCGTTCGCGGTTCATCCCGTTGGGACCACAACTGGAGCGTTTTCCTGCTCTGGGGGCTTCTGTCTTTCTTGAAACGAGGGAAGGGTGAATGATTGGATTAACGAGGAGCAGAGAAAAGGTGACGGGGTTTATTCCGCTCGGTGAGCCCACCTGGACGGAGACGGAGAGAGGAGCTGCTTCTACATCCTCTCTTCAAGGAACGCTAATTATTCTCTGCTTTCAGCTGCTATATAGTCTGTTATTTATTTATTTATTTTCACTCACAACACAATGAAATATCAGTTTGCATGTTGCACACAATAGAATAAAAGAAAACAATATATCGGTAGTTAAATGCGTAAATGGGAGACTGGCAAAATACGCTCTAACAAATGTTTATTTTCTTTAATCCACCCATTTTATTTTAAAAAGAATCCATTTATCATTATCATCTATAACGTGTGGAAAATTGAAAATTCAAGATATTCCGTTGTGATTATAGTGGGTGAAGGAAACCAGCAGATATTAACAGAAAATTAAAGCTGTATATAAATCTGAATTCACCCCCCTCTCAAATGTATGTGCATTAATATTGTGATTATACATTCACTGTCTCTGTGACGATGATCGGCCTCTGAGCTCTTGTTTTACAGTCACTATCTCGCGGCCTCGGAGGAATCTCCCACTCTTTTACTGTCACATTGAACACAGCACAGCTCTGACCTGATAAATACCCCCCCCCCTCATCAGAGCTCACAAACATGCGTCTATAACAGAGGAACTGTGAGTCCAGGCTGATGGATTGACGGTCGCGGCCTTCAGTTCAGGGACGTTTCCTCCCGCTGCGTCACAGTCCTCCTGCTATGTGGAAGGCTATCAGGCTTTCATTTCTGAAACTACATGTCCCATAATGCACCATAAAAGCATGCCGAATGATGTACAATCAAACATCAGTGGATTACTTTGATACTGAAGAAAACTCTCAAAAACACGAGGACGTTCTGCAGCGATTGATTTTCTGAGCTGATTAATGGATTTGATTGGTGTCATTTCATCTTTATTAAGATATCGTTATTAAGGTAAATGTTACAATAAGTAGGAGTTGAGGCCTTATGACATCGTTGTAAACATCACATATACAGCAGGATTGGACAGAACCAGGTTGGAAAACTCTGGAATTCTACATCTTGTGTGTAATTTTCTCATCAGTGTGTGTTGGTATTTGGGTTTGAGGGCTGTGTGAGAATGACCCGGGCTTCTGTTTTTGGGAGAAGGTCATAAACAAGGTCGCCGTTCAAAACCCTGGTCTGTGATTAACCCCCCCCCCCAGGCTGCCGTGACCTTCGCCTACCGGGACGCCAATCAGCCGGCGCTGTGCGGGCTGTGATCTGTAATTGAGGGGGAGAACAGCTGCCTTTTAACGGCACCGTCACCTGTTTTCAGCGGGACGGACTCTATCGGGGTTCTCAAACCTCTTTCTGTTCTAGACGCAGCAGAAACACAAGCCGCTCGGACTCTCCACCCTGCGGGAGCGTCTTCGGGTGGAGCTGCTCGTCTGAATTTCAGCGTTGACCCCGTTTGACCCCCAGAGGGGAGAAGCATTAGCACATTCACCGGGACAGTAAGCCCAGTCGACAATCATCATTCAGTGTTCCCATTAAAAACACCAACGAGCTCATTTACAAACTGATTTCACTTGGTGATGTTTCAGCTTCAGGATGTTATGAATATTATCTTTATCCTCCTTGGTGTCACATTTCTGACATTATGAATATTAGATCGTTTTGTCTCTGATGTAGCAGCGATTTATAATTATGTTTAAGTGAAAACCCCAAACTGAACATGAGAGGTCCAATCAGTCGGCTGGCTTAAAGAGAAAATATTCTAAATATAGCAGGTATTGATTCTTTTAGATGTCTAAAATACAACCACAGCAGTACTAAATAATAATAATAATAATAATAATAATATGAATATGAATAATTAACATAACTCCTGGGCCTTTGAGGACAACTCACGCTGGATAAATTAGATACTCAGACGTCTTAAAGCTACAAAACACAAGATTTACACCAAATTAAGAAGCGGTTATGGGGATCAATAATCCAGATGTGAGCTGTGGAGGAGTTTGTTAAATATCCACATCTGTCCTCTTAATCCCTCACAACGCGGTGACGCTAAAGAGTCGTCAGAGTAATTAGCCAATGATTAGCAAATGATCTGGAATTGCTCAAAAATCTGACTTATTAGCATAACATTAATTGCTTTGTTTCATAAAGGCCAGCTGGCTAATTGTTCTCCGTTCCCCGAAACGCTAATTGATCCCGACTGGAGGTGTGTGTGTGTGTGTGTGTGTGTGTGTGTGTGTGTGTGTGTGTGTCATCTAAATACCACAACCTGCAGTTTAAAAAGAACCAAACTAGAAATAAGAATAACACAAACGAGATGAACTACGATCTAAAAACTGAACGTGAACATCTGGAAACACGAGACCTGATGAGGAGATTATTGATTCTGTATGTAGTGAAATCTGCGATGGTTAACCTTCCCTTGTATGTATTTGATGTATTCTCATTTCATGTGATATTTATGGAGTTCTTGAATCTCAAATGTGACCATGAAAAAAGCTCAGGTGTGAGCTCTTATTTATTATTAAAAAGATTAAAAAACAAAAGTACCAGAATCGATGCAATCCCACACGTCCGACCTGGCAACCACATTACCCACAATGCAACTCACCTTGCAGCCAGTTAAGCAGGAGATGGGTGTGTGATATAACAAACATGAACCACACTCCTCCTCTGAAGAGTACTACATTGAACAAGTGAAAGCACATGAACATTAATAAACTGGAGCTGTTTGTGTTTCACATCCTCGTCATCGCCGGCCTTGACCCCGCCCACCTCATCACGCCGACCAATCGACTCGCTGACCTTGCCGAGCCGCGGCCATCACGCGGCCCCGCCCCCCTGTCACTCATCAGCCGACACCTCCCCGTGAACAAGGGTGTTGTGGCTTTGACCTCTGACCTCTGCACGTGTTGCTCTCGTCTGGATCAAACGCTCATGTGACGTCCTGTAGTTTCATTTCTATAAAGTCTGGTTTTGTCAGACAGTCAGGGACTATTTTAAGCAGCGGTTTAATCCACATTTATACTTTAACGCCAGTACAATGCATTCTGGGATAATCTAACTAGGTTTAACTTAATTTAATGAGTCCAGTGAATCTGATAATCTGATCTCTGAACAGCGTGAAGTGAGAACTGGACGGTTTGAGCTCAGGATAAAAAGAAGAATTAGAACTAAATGAACTGAATCAAGTTCTAAAGACACAGAAGAGTTTGAAGACAACAAACAACCCGTCCTGTTTTTACGTCTTTGTTTGCAGGTCGAGGTTTTGGTTTTAGGGTGAAAGGACCTTCGTTATCTTTGAGTTTTTAGATGAGGAATGTCTTCATGGAGAGGTCATTTAATGGACAAAACATGAATCTAGAAAATCACAGGGTGAGTAATCAATAAAGAAGGTACTTTGATATTTATAGAGATGAAAGCTGAGTCAGCATCGATAACAACAACAATATAAACACATGACAGAAGGGAAGAAGGTGTACGAGTGTCTGAGGGACGAATGATGAATCAGGTCTCACGGTTCTTTTACACGTGGCGAGCTGGATTTCATGTCCAGCCTTAATAGCGCTCGTTTTCTGCCTTGTTCAGTCCATTAGCGGCGGCGGCGGCGGCGGGCCCTCCACTCGGGGGGGTTAGCTAATTACGGCGTGAGGGATGAACGGCGAGGGCTCATTACCGGCGGTGCGAGCCGGAGCATACTGTCTCTCTCCCGGTTAATGATGTTTGATCCTCGCCGCTCGCCGCTCCATCAAACGTCTGAGTGTCGGCAGGTTAACGCGGCCGCAGTCCGACTCCATCTTCATCTTCATCTTCATCACAGCTCACATCCATAGAATGTGGTTTTTATCAAATACACTCCACGAGGGAACGTTCGAGACCTCTTCTAGTCTTCTTATGAACCACAGGTGGTTAGCCTAGCTTAGCATAAAGACTGGAAGCGGGGGGAAATACTTCTATGAACACACTTCCTGCATTTCTGCAGACTTTTGCCCAAAGGGAATTACCCACAATTCATAGCGTTGTGACGTTAAAACACGGGGTTACCAGCGGAAGCCCGGATTATTAATATTTACTCTGAAACATGAAGGTTGAATTTCAGTTATTGAAGCTAAAAAGATTATTTTGATGTTGGCCTCTCATGAGGAACGAGTCTGGGTCTGTAACATGTGACGTCTTTAGGTCTGTAGGAGCAGACTTTCCCACAGCGAGCAGATAGAGGAGAGACGCCTCCTGTGAGAAAAGAGGAATCAGACACAAGGCGCTCATTGATGTGAGGCCGACACGGTTAACCGGGAAGCGGCTCTAACTCGATTGTCTGGTCTCGTCCTCCTGAGGATGAACCAGCAGAGGTAATGAAATGAGTCTGGAGATGTGATTAGCTCGTCTGTCTCTCCTCGGACGTCTGGACTCTCTAATTCTCGGGGTTTGCCTCAGCAGGTATACTTACCTGTGTGTTTTATGTGCAGGGGTCAAAGGTCAAGCGGTGTGCTTTGGCCTAAAGAGAGGGGGGGGGGTGTTGTGTGTAACAGCAGTCATTAGTGTGACAGACACACCGGCTCTGAGCTGAGAGGAAAGTGGAAACTGTTTGATGGATGAACTCAAAGCTCCAACAGATGTACCCTCACTGCACCCTCACTGCACCCTCACTGTATCCTCACTGCACCCTCACTGCACCCTCACTGCACCCTCACTGTACCCTCACTGCACCCTCACTGCACCCTCACTGCACCCTCACTGTATCCTCACTGCACCCTCACTGCATCCTCACTGTACCCTCACTGCACCCTCACTGTATCCTCACTGCATCATCACTGTATCCTCACTGCACCCTCACTGCACACCTCCTGTTCACAGATACCACGACACTGTAACGACAACAGTAACGACAACAACAACAGCAACAACAGCAACAACAACAGCAACAACAACAGCAACAACAGCAACAACAACAGCAACAACAACAGCAACAACAACAGCAACAACAGCAACAACAACAGCAACAACAACAGCAACAACAACAGCAACAACAACAACAACAACAACAGCAACAACAACAGCAACAACAACAACAACAACAACAACAACAGCAAAGACAACAACCGCAACAACAACAATATGGAACTTCCACAAAAATCAAGTTTGCTCATTAAAAAGAGAAGTAAAATGAGAAACTCTGGAGGTTTTGATCACAAGTTCAGTTGAATCAAATAGTCACTCAATTAGTCACATATATATTAAGTATGTATAAAGTATATATATAAAGTACAAAAGCAGTTCGTCGTATGAAAACAATTAATTTGTGTAGAATGTTTTAAATTAGACTTATTAAAGTTATTTTAGAAACATTTTAATCATATTCACATTTTGTATTAAGTTTCTTTTATTTCAAGTGTTAATAATTACAATTTTTTAACTTTAGCAGAGCTTTTATTTTGGTGTAAAAAGAGGAATTCATCTTGTTTTTTGTGTACGAGCAACTATTTGAAATATGAGAGAACTGTCTTTTAAATACATTAAATAAAATACATTAAATAATCCCAGCATCACCTCCTGAGTAAAGCAGTTTTCTAAGTCTCAGAGAGCATCATGGGTAAAGGAACATGAATCAAATAAAACAGTTTCACAACATCAGTCAGACAAATGAAGGTTTTTCTACTTGAGTTGATAATAATCCGATCTGAGGGCTCGATACAAAGATGAAAAGGATCAATACAGAACCTCAGTCCTCGTCCTCTCTCATTGGACGGGCCGTCGTCAGGGCCGTGTGACCCCGGCGACCAATCAATGGAGTCCGTTTCACTGCCGTTCTCTGAACGTGTTTGAAGCGTCTTCACGTGGAATAAAAAGATCTCACTCACCTTTAGCCGTCTTCTAGAACGTCCAGCGCGTGGAACACCTGAAACAGAACCACAGCGGATCAGAACATCTTCGTGTTGCATTCATGAACGTCGTCCTGCAGGTTTGTAAGGTGGTGCTGATGCTTTGGCTGCATCGGATCATTAAACTCACAGGTCGGGCATAAAGAACTCATCAGTCAAACGATGAGGAAATAGAATGTTGTATTTTTATTGATTAATAATTCTTGTGATTAGCAGTTTTAACGACGTATTATGAGCTGCTTCAAACCGACACTACGTTTTACGAGATTACATGTGAACACATCATAGTAACCTCCTAGTTTACATTTATTCTCCCTGAACAGAGCTTGAACGCATCACAATGTAACTGAATGGAACCTCCGTCCGTTAGCGGTTAGCGGTGCTGCTAACGTTACTAGCTCTCCTCCTCTCAGTGACTTTAGTGAGACAGGAAACAGGAAGTGACTCGGCCTCCGTTCCAACGTCACGCCGCCATGCATTCAGGGTCACGTTTTTTTTGGGGGGGGACTTTATCCGACAGTGTGACGGCGCCGTGTGTTTGTAGAAACCGGGGCCGTTTCTCAATCAGTGAACTTCTCTGTACTTGTGTCCTCCTGAACTTGTGAAACGTCATCTAGCGGCCCAGGTTCTGTTCCATACACAAGTTCGCATCAAGCCAAGTACGGTCCAGATACCCGGATGTGTCCTCGCTCCGCCCATTATACCGAGGATGCATCGGAGGAGACTTGTGTGGACTTTGGACAGCCAAGTCTCCCAGAATGCATTTCACCAGCAAACAAGAGCCGACAGCGGCGGAGACGGCTCACAACTGTCAGTTATAACTGTCTAAATACTGCTGCTGTTGTGTAACGGAATTTAGTTTTAACATTTTTTTAAGCGAGAATGTAGTTGTTAAGACTTAAAATATGCGGTCAATTTATCAAGATAGAGCCTGTTTGAAAAAAGCGCCGACGTTTGTCGGAGATATGAGAGGACCAGAGAGGAGATATATATATATATATATATATATATATATATATATATATATATATATATATATATATATATATATATATATATATATATATATATATATATATATATATATATATATATAGAGATATGAGAGGACCAGAGAGGAGATATATATATATAGATATATCTCTATATATATATATATATATATATATATAGAGATATGAGAGGACCAGAGAGGAGATATATATATATATATATATATATATATATATATATAGAGAGAGATATGAGAGGACCAGAGAGGAGACCGGGCGGTGGTGCTCATGCAGCCCGCTGACAGCAGCCTGATCTCGGCTAGGCTCCTCCAGATGTGCCGCTGGCTCCGGTGTCTCTGTGGTTGTGGTTGCAGATGTAACACAAAACATATACATATATATATATATATATATATATATATATATATATATATATATATACATATACATATATATATATAAACATATACATATTAATATTTTAATATTTTCTAAATGAAAACGAAAAAAGGCAGGGTTGTGTTTTATATCATATTTCGTTTTATTGTCAATATATATGACTGAAGATAACCAGAGTAGGCGGGACCGACGAGCTGAGTTGGTGACGTCGTGACGTTGGTGACGTCATCAAGTTCGCTGCTGTTCCAATTGCAAAATGACGTAATGACGTCATGACGTACTGCGTCCTCGGGAGTCTGTACTCCCGAGTCGAACTATCCAAGTATGAACTAGCAAGTTTGCAAGTCCACACTTGACCATACTTGGTATTGAGAAACGGGGTCTGACATTTCGAGGCTGATGAAAAGGTCGACGGAGGCGTGGAGGCCTCAGGGCGACCCCCCCTGTACCCGGCCCTGCATCTGTTTCCACCGGCTCTGGGGTTCATAATTGCTTTTTTCTTTCCCCGCCACATCCCCTCCATCAGATAAACTCAGTTTGTTCCGTTCGGCGGTTTATTTTGCCATTCGGGCGCCGTTATCGCCGCTTGTTGCCGCCGCTGATGATGGGAGCAGGTAAGCAGCTCCTATTAGAGGGAGCCTCGTTTAGTGTCACCCCCACCTTCACCCCCCTCCTCCCCCCCCGGCCCATTATGGATGAGCAGCGGCGCTCGGCCTGCATGCAGGAAAGGTTTAATTAAATCATAGTCCAATCATAATCCATGTTGTTAATTAAACTGGATAATTTATAAGTACAAAAGAGGATATTTATTAGCGGCTCTGCGGCTGTGACGTGCACGCTCCCCCCGTGCACGCACACCGACACCCACGCACCCCCTCTGCTTTACAACCTTTTACTATTGATGCCCCCGCGTGATTGATAACGAGACAGAGCCCGCTGTACTATTTGTCTAATGGCCGTGCAATTAAAGCCCTTGTAAATGACCCATGCCTCATTTCATCCTAATCTATGGAATTTTGATTGAATTTGTCAGCGCTAATTGAAAAATACTGCTATTTAATGTCTGCATTGCAGTTGTGGATCAGGCCGCCTTTAATGAGATCCTGTCCCAGTGACCCTGAGGTGTGGGGGGGGGGCATCCATGCGTGCCCTTGACTCAGCCCAGGAGGTGGAGGTGGTCCACTGGGACCTCCACTCGGGGTCAGAGGTCACCGGCAGCATCTCTGGCTGCGTGCAATGATGAGGAACACAGGGGGGGTGTTTCCATCCAGTCTGGAGGACTGAATCTAACCACTAGGGGGCTCTGGTAGAAGCTGGGTAAATAAATCCATGTATTTCTGTTCAGGATGAACTTCCACAGCCTCTTCTTCTCCCGTAAAGGGATCAAAACTCCACAAACGCACCTTTAAATTCAGAACTTACTGCAGAGAAAGCCTGAATTATTAAATATGTTGATCCGGTGAATGAACTCAAAGAGTCAAACGGCGGTTTAATAAAGTTTAAGCTTGAATTCAAGACACTTGATTTATATTGTTTTGTTTGTTTTTAACTGATAAACTTCCATAAGTTCAGGGAGGATTTTCACAATAAAAGCTTGGTTGTATTTTTTTCTTTTTTGTTCAGACAAAAGATGATTTGTTGCGTGAAGATATCTCTCACACACACACACACACACACACACACACACACACACACACACACACACACACACACACACACACACACACACACACACACACACACACACACACACACACACACACACACACACACACACACACTACTGAATATATACAGCTGATTATTTATATGATGTGTTTTCTCATTCCTAAATGGCCCGTGGTCCCAATTTGTGTAATTGGCATTCATCCAGAGGACCAAAGAGGCGAGCTGTCAATCAACCAACCGACCAATCAGCGGCCAGAGCGCAGCCGGGGGCGGGGCCAGCGAGGAGAAGAAGCAATTAAGAGGAGAGGAGGGCAATTTAAACCCGAACACCTCCGGACGAGCAGGAGACTCTCTCTCTCTCTCTCTCTCTGTGTCACTCTCTCACTCTCTCTCACTCTCAGAGAGACTCAGCGGGAGCGTGAAGCACAAGTCTCCTCCTCTCCTCTGACACTGCTCCTGGTCCTCTCTGACACTGCTCCTGGTCCTGCTCCTCTGACACTGGTCCTGCTCTCCTCTGACACTGCTCCTGGTCCTGCTCCTCTCTGACACTGCTCCTGGTCCTGCTCTCTCTCTGACACTGCTCCTGGTCCTGCTCTCTCTGACACTGCTCCTGGTCCTGCTCTCCTCTGACACTGCTCCTGCTCCTCTCTGACACTGCTCCTGGTCCTGGTCTCCTCTGACACCGGTCCCGGTCCCGTTGAGGCGGAGCCGCAGCGGGATGTCTGCGCTCACAGCCGGGTGGTGCTCCTCCTGCTCCTCCTCCTCCTCCTCCTCCTCCTCCTCCTGCTCCTCTCTCGGGGGGCATGGTCGTGTTTGAGTGGATTATCTCTCCAGAGTCCGTCAGAGAGCCGCCGTCCGCTCCTCCGCTCCTCCTCCTCCTCCTGCTCCTCCTGCTCCTCCTCCTCCTCCTCCTGCTCCTCCTGCTCCTCCTGCTCCTCCTGCTCCTATGAGCGCTGCTCCGTCCTTCATGGTGATGCAGCGGCCTCTCGGAAGCTCCTCCGCCTTCAGCATCGACTCTCTGATCGGGGGTCCTCCTCAGCCCGGTCCGGCCCACTATGTGTACACCGGCTACCCGATGTTCATGCCGTACCGGTCCGTGGTTCTGCCTCCTCCTCCTCCTCCTCCTCCTCCTCCTCCTGCTGCTCCTCCGGGCCTCTCCTCCGGACACCACCCGTTCTGCCCCGGCCTGGCCCTGACCTCCACCCTGACCTCCACCCTGATGGCGTCTCTGCCCGGAGGCTTCTCCCCGCAGCACCACGACGCGGCCCGAAAGTTCTGCTCCCAGGTTCTGCTGCCGGAGGACGGGAAGAGCTTCCTCACGCACGACCCGGAGCCCAGCACAGGTGAGCTCTGACCCGGGTCCTGTTGGGTCTGACCCGGGTCCTGTTGGGTCTGGGTCCTGTTGGGTCTGGGTCCTGTTGGGTCTGACCCGGGTCCTGTTGGTCTGGGTCTGGATCCTGTTGGGTCTCCTGTTGGGTCTGGGTCCTGTTGGGTCTGACCCGGGTCCTGTTGGGTCTGATCCTGTTGGGTCTGTTGGTTCTGACCCGGGTCCTGTTGGTTCTGGGTCCTGTTGGTTCTGGGTCCTGTTGGTTCTGGGTCCTGTTGGTTCTGGGTCCTGTTGGTTCTGGGTCCTGTTGGTTCTGGGTCCTGTTGGTTCTGGGTCCTGTTGGTTCTGACCCGGGTCCACTGCAGAGCCTCCACCTTCCAGACTTTAGGCCATAAAGAACAACGGAACCCAGCAGAACTAGAGAACCTAAATGTCGGGTTTCGTTTCTAGATAAAGTTTATAAAAGTCTAAATGTATTTATTCATAAATGTTTCCACTGAACTAAAACGAGTTAAATCATTTAGTGACAATAAAAGACTTAAATCATAAATCATAATCATAATTATCATAAATAAATAACAATAATATTTAAGGCCCGAGATAAAGAAACGTTTCTGTGATTAAGAACGAATCGAATAATAATAATAATAATAATAAAAGTCTTATTTATTGAAGATAATAATCTTTAATAAATAACACACACACACACACACACACACACACACACACACACACACACACACACACACACACACACACACACACACACACACACACACACACACACATTGAACCTCTCTGATAATAAACTCCATTTTAAAGACTTTTAAATCACATTTATTTCATCTTTACTAATTATAAGATCAAAGGCTGCATTTAAAACAACTAGTTTTATGAAAACGGACTTTTTGTGTTTTAATTTTTATGTTTTAATTTTTATATGTTTTAGTGTTTTAGTTTTTTTTAGTTTGGTGTGTTTTAGTTTTAGTGTTTGTGTGTTTGTGTGTTTTAGTTTGTGTAGTTTTAGTTTTTACGTTTTGGTGTTTTAGTTTTGTAGTTTCTGTAGTTTTAGTTTTTGTGTTTTAATTTTTGTGTTTTAATTTTTATGTGTTTTAGTTTCTGTAGTTTTAGTTTTAGTGTTGTAGTTTTTATGTGTTTTAGTTTGTTGTAGTTTTAGTTTTAGTTTTGTAGTTTTAGTTTTAGTGTTGTAGTTTTTATGTGTTTTAGTGTTCTAGTGTTCTATTTTTGTAGTTTTAGTTTTTGTGTTGTAGTTTTGTAGTTTTAGTGTTTTAGTTTGGTGTGGTAATAGTTATTGATGATGATGATGATGATGATGATGATGCTGATGAAGATGATGATGATGCTGATGTTGTGCTGTTGCTCCTGCAGGCAGAGCTCCCAGTAAGGAGGACTCTAAGGAGGAGGAGAGCTTCTCCCTGGACAGCGACCTGGACTACAGCTCCGACGACAA
>NC_072470.1:997806-1060306 GCF_027596085.1 Anoplopoma fimbria
ACTGCTAGCGGCAGTGAAGAGTTAGCGTTATCCCACTGACGATGCTTCCTGTACCCGTCAACATTAAGAAGCCTTTCCTCTTCTCGTGAACCTCAATCAATGGATTTTGTGGATTTGACTATCACAGAATTAGAAACCGTTTCTAGCTATGAGTTAGCGTTAGCGTTAATACACATTGTTCTGGCGTCTACAATCATTTAAAGGCTGATGTTACTGAGCTGCTCACATGAATTTAAATAAATGGACTGGTTGCTAGTGGCGACGCCGCTTAGATGAAAACAGGAAGAAAAGAAGAAGTCTGTAGTGGAGAGAGAATCTGATTTAGTGCATTTCTGTCATAAATAAAAGGCCGTCTTTTGGACGAGTCGGGTATAAAAACATAAAATCAAACACTTGTTGTGGTCAAACCTCTTGGTTCAGTATTATGGGATGGACTGGCTCCAACAGAAACCAGGTGGGACGCCGTCAGGAACATAAAGGCAGAAAACAAAAAGGCAGGAGAAGGAAAACGTTCTTTTGTTTGGGCCGTTGTACTTTTCTACGACGGGCCGAGTGTCGGTGGTTCGATGGCGGTATTGCAGCGGTGGCGGCGTATGAAGTTTGGATAACTTTATGAATATTGCTATTTCAGTCGTTCGTCAACCTCCAGGGACGAATCAGCATAGTGTTCTAAAATCACCACCATCTAAATGTAGAGTTTAGCGCTCCGTTTAGTGTCAGTCGAGGAAGGTTCGGTCTTCATGTGACAACAGCTGACGTTAACCTTTGACCTTCATGATTCATTAAAGGTGGATCTTTACAACAGTGGTTCCAGACCTTCAGGACTCCTGACCCCCTTAAGATGCACCAGAACTGGAGATGTTTTGGTTAAACTGGTCTTTGTCCAAAACTTGACCCATCAGTCTTGACTGAAAACGAGACCACATCAGACCTAATCCTGACTCAAAACCAGACCACATCTGGACTTAGTCTCGATTTAAACTCGTCTAAATTTCGACTGGTTCTTGACTTGGTCTAGGACTGGACTTAAGTGGTCTTGATTACAGCCCTTTGTGTTGGGAACCTGGTCTACTGGTTCTGACGTCTCGGTCCATTCTGACGTTTGTTTTTACCACAAAACAATCACTTCCTCTCTGCAACCAAACAAACAGGAAGTACTTCCTGCTTCTTTCTAATTTACACAATGTCACCATCTAAAGAGAGAATATTTACAACAAGTTTACAGACCAGAGAAGAAGAAGAAGAAGGAGGAGGAGAAGAAGGAGGAGGAGAAGAAGAAGAAGGAGGAGGAGAAGAAGGAGGAGAAGAAGCCCTTCTTAGTGATTCGCTGAGCCGATCAGGGAGCTCTCTGATTGGACGGGAGGAAACACAGTAAAAGTGAGTTTCAGCTGAAATGAATTCTTCGTCATCGTCGCTGTGATTCGTGATAAAAAACACCTGAAGAAGAAGATGAATTCCCTTTTTTGCTCCGTGAAGCTGCTTCATTTTTCATTTCCACTTTTCTTTCTTTTTTTTTTTGTTACACCTTAAAACAATCAGAACCACGTTGACTTCAGTCGGGTCAGATGAAGAGAAATGATCACAAACAAGAACGAATCTGTAGCCGACCACTTCACAATAAATAAATAAAGAACCCCATGAGGTGGAGGGGGAGCAGCTTAAAGAATCAGTCCAGAATCTTAAAGAACCAGTCCAGAATCTTAAAGAACCAGAGTCCAGAATCTTAAAGAACCAGAGTCCAGAATCTTAAAGAACCAGTCCAGAATCTTAAAGAACCAGAGTCCAGAATCTTAAAGAACCAGTCCAGAATCTTAAAGAACCAGAGTCCAGAATCTTAAAGAACCAGAGTCCAGAATCTTAAAGAACCAGTCCAGAATCTTAAAGAACCAGAGTCCAGAATCTTAAAGAACCAGTCCAGATTCTTTAAGGCCTCCACGTCTTCATCAATGCTTCCAGCCGTCAGTATTTACATTGATTCATATATATGTATATTCATCTGTGTTTTGGTCTGTGGCGGCCATGTTTGATATTTTGGGGATGAATCTTCAGATGGAGGAGGAGCTCACGTAGAGTGTGAGGTGGAACCAGAGGACGGGTGTTTGACGGTCTGCGGAGTCCCTGAGCCTCACCGACGACCTTATGTACAACCAGACGACAACCCGATTGGTCCAAAGAACACCAGAGAGAATATAAACAATCAGAGAAATGCCTTAAATTAAAGAAGAAGCTCAGAGCGTCGAGAGGACATGCGACCTCTCACTCTGCTTCCTTTCTCTTCCTCTTAAACATCCACATATATTTTCACATGAAAAACAAAAAGAGTTCATGAAATAAAAAAGTCCTCCATGATGAAGATGAGGATGAAGAGGATGAGGAACCTCTCAGTCTCACAGTTTCCCTCCAGGAGACGATCTGATTGGTTCAGAGTGTTAAATCAAACATGAGGTACGTCGTCCCCCGGTGACCTCACAGGTCATGTGATCGTTTGGATCCTGGACCACATCTCCCATCATGCTCCGGGGCTCCTCCCCCCCCCCAGCAGCGTCGTAATCAGTCTCGCAGCAGGAAGTGGTTCTCCAAAATAAGAGTCTGTCGGTGGCGTCTCATATGAGCGCGGCGCTGCCGGCGCTGCTGCAGCTGTTGTTGCGGTTGGCGTTGCGGCGCGGCAGGTTGGGCGTCGCCATCAGCGGGTAGCGCTCGTCGGGGCAGCCGTACTGAGCCAGCGTGTCCACGCACTCCTGACTGCTGGCCTGGCGGGCGTACGCCATCGCACTGTTACCGTGGGCGTCCCTCGCCATCAGGTCCACGCCGTACTGAGAGAGAGCAGAAACATCATCATTTAAATTCATCATGAACTGAACATCTGAGTCTAAATGTTGGAGACAAAGTGAGAAACGTCAAAACACGACTTCTCGGCGTTCGTACCCAGAGGAGCAGCTGCGTGATGACCACGTTGCCCTTGCGGCTGGCGAGGTGCAGCGCGTTGCGTCCGTCTCCGTCCCCGCAGGTCTCGTTGACCTGCTGCCTCGACCCATGAGCCAGCAGCAGCACCACGGAGCGCAGGTCCTCCTCCGCCGTGGCCCTCAGCAGCTGCTGCCCCAGAGAGAGCTCGGAGCCGGGCAGCGACGCCACGAACACTCGCTGCTCGTACTTGGCCCGGATCCAACGCTCCCGCTCCTCCCTGAAGGAGAAAGAGAAGAAGAGTCAGACTCCTACAAAATAAGACTTCCTGTCACAATGAAACGACATGAATCATTGATGTTAAACAATCTGAGAATGTTCCAGCAAAGGAAATAAACGACAGATGATCAACATTTTCTCTGACAGAACGTCTTGAGTTCTCTGCTCCTGGAGGAGGAGAATGAGACGCAGGGAGAGGACGAGGATCTTTGTCCTCCATCGAGTGTCATGAACTGCTGATCTGTTTAATCCACAGATGTGATCCGGCTAATCTGGCTAATCCCTCCGTGTCAACAGCAGCTCATTCAGGCTGCTGGGATTAGTGGGGGGGGGGATATTGAGCTGTCCCCCCCCTCCTCCTCCACCTCCCTTTCTTAACTAAATAACAACGCCTCCTCCAGGGGGCCGAGGCTGCAGGAAATGGAGAACAGGAGTTTGATACTTCCAGCATGACTCCAGTGTGTGTGTGTGTGTGTGTGTGTGTGTGTGTGTGTGTGTGTGTGTGTGTGAACAGCAGGAGAGGAAATGAAACACAAACAATAACAGAGTTAAATCTTCTTCATTGACGTTACATTGAGACATTTATCTTTTGTTATTGAGCCGAAAAAAACTGAAAATGTGTTAAATTGTGATTTTTCTGAATACGACAATTTAAGATTGTTTGGTTGAAAACACAAAAAGGGGATTTGTAGAAGAGCTTGTAAATATTAATTTAAATATATATATATATTATTATGATTCATAGGTGGAAAACAGACGACAAAAAGAGGAAATAAAAACTTTTCTCATCAACGTTTAAGATCCTGAAGAGAGAGACGAGTGTGGGAAAAGAGGGTGAGAATGAAGAAGAGGACGGTGTGGGAACCCGCGGAATCTCATTAACTCTCTTCCTGGAGACCAGTGTGTGTGTGTGTGTGTGTGTGTGTGTGTGTGTGTGTGTGTGTGTGTGTGTGTTGTCGGGGGTGTGGTGGGCGGCGGCGGCGGCTAGCATCACGGAATGTCCCGGGGGCTTCTTTCCTTCCTGCCCCGACCCAGAGAGAGAGTAGGGAGGCCGGGCACGAGACTACGGACGACAGCCCCGGACAAAGGCTGGGGGTGTCAACAGAGTGTGTGTGTGTGTGTGTGTGTGTGTGTGTGTGTGTGTGTGTGTGTGTGTGTGTGTGTGTGTGTGTGTGTGTGTGTGGACGGGGAGGATGTGTGAGGCCTCTGGACCCAGGAGACGCATGCCTTCCCCGCCGCTGGAGTTGCTAAGGGCCTGGATGTAACACAGTGTGTGTGTGTGTGTGTGTGTGTGTGTGTGTGTGTGTGTGTGTGTGTGTGTGTGTGTGTGTGTGTGTGTGTGTCCGTGGTGTATTTAAAACTCAGACTCTCTAAACTTTGGTTCTAGTTTCCCTTTAAGGTTTATTCTTGCAGCAGGTTCTAGTTGTTTCTCTGAGGAGCTTAAATGGATCAAATCTAAAGTGAAGGTTTGTGTGTCTGTGTGTGTTTGTGTGTCTGTGTGTGTTTGTGTGTCTGTGTGTGTTTGGTTGTGTGTCTGTGTGTGTTTGGTTGTGTGTTTGTGTGTCGTTATGTGTTTGTGTGTGTTTGGTTCCGTCTGTGTGTTTGGTTGTGTGGTTGTTTGTCTGTGTGTGTCGTTATGTGTTTGTGTGTCTGTGTGTGTTTGTCTGTGTGTGTTTGGTTATGTCTTTGTGTGTCTGTGTGTGTTTGGTTGTGTGTCTGTGTGTGTTTGGTTGTGTGGTTGTGTGTCTGTGTGTGTTTGGTTGTGTGGTTGTGTGTCTGTGTGTGTTTGGTTGTGTGGTTGTGTGTCTGTGTGTGTTTGGTTGTGTGGTTGTGTGTGTTTGGTTGTGTGTTGTGTTTTATTGTGTTTAGTTTTGAAATGTGTGTTTGTGTACCATTGTGTTTTATTGTGTGTTTCATGTGTGTGTTTTATTGTGTGTCTGTATGGGTTTGTGTGTCTGTGTGTTTTTAGTTTTGTGATGTGTGTTTGTGTTTCACTGTTTGTTTGTGTGTCCTTGTGTGTAGCAGTAAACATCATCAGGAGCTAACGCGTCCTGAACACACACATCTCTGGACAGTAGAGAGGCTGATTGCACTAATTAACCACAGAGTGTGTGAGTGTGTGTGTGTGTGTGTGTGTGTGTGTGTGTGTGTTAACATGTGTCTGCTGGACTCACACACTCATACTTTGTGTGTAGACGTGTGTGTGTGTCTCTTTTCACATCCCATTAGACAAAGCGTGCTGCGCTCCAGCAGCAAGGCATGCTGGGTAGATAATTAAACATGAGTCCTGGTGAGACGGTGTGTGAACCCGAGCCCAGAGGGGAGTGTGTGTGTGTGTGTGTGTGTGCGTGTGTGTGTGTGTGTGTGTGTGTGTGTGTGTGTGTGTGCGTGTGTGTGTTAAATTAGATGATGAAATGACACCAGCCAGAGGAAACAAACAAACACACTGTCTCTACTGTCTCTTGTCTCCACTGTCTGTCTCTCTTGTCTCTACTGTCTCTTGTCTCTACTGTCTCTTGTCTCCACTGTCTTGTCTCATCTCCACTGTTTCTTGTCTCCACTGTCTCTTGTCTCCACTGTCTCTTGTCTCCACTGTCTCTTGTCTCCACTTCTGTCTCACTGTCTCTTGTCTCCACTGTTTCTTGTCTCCACCACTGTTTCTTGTCTCCACTGTTTCTTGTCTCCACTGTCTCTTGTCTCTGTCTCTTGTCTCTCTTGTCTCTACTGTCTCTTGTCTCTTGTCTCTTGTCTCCACTGTTTCTTGTCTCTATTGTCTCTTCTGTTTCCTTGATGTTTGACTGTCAGTAGAAACTATATTTTATAAATAAAGTTACTTTAGTTTACAGTTTGTTTTTGTGTTTGCTGTGGTTGCCGTGGGTGACGGCGTCCCTCAGGGAGCCGCTCTGGGCCCACTACACTTCTCTGACTTCCTGCCTGTTGTTTGAGCTCAGGAGACCCTGCATTGTGTGTGTGTGTGTGTGTGTGTGTGTGTGTGGACGTTCCTCCTGATTGGTCGCTTTGTTCAGGTGTGTTTACACTGAGCTTCCTCCTCCCCCCCGCCGTGTCCGCGGTGTGTTCAGGGTCATCTGTCCACGACCCCTGAACACAGCGAGGACAGAGAGCTGAAAGCCGACACACACTCCCCGATAATCACACCGACTGATGAGCATAAACGACCCGAGGACACAACAGGAAGTGAAGAGTTTAATGATGTTTTAAATACTTCAATAAAGACAGTAGAAGTAGAAATAAAGGCTATATTTACAGGTGAAACATGTTTATTTATGTTTAACATATTTATTTTAAGTTGAGGGTAAATGTCAGATGTTTGACTGTTAACTTCTGTAAGAGTTGCTATTTTTTATGTTATTTAATTGTTTATGTTATTTAATTGTTTATGTTATTTAATTTTTTATGTTATTTAATTGTTTATGTTATTTAATTGTTTATGTTATTTAATTTTTGATGGTATTACATTCTTGATGTTATTACTTTTTTTTATGTTATTTATTTTTTTATGTTATTAAATCTTTTTTTTTATCTATTTGTGTTTTATTTTTGAATTTTTTATGATTGTTTTGTGAATATATGAGAAATAATGAAATTAAATCAGCTCACTATAAAACACATATTTCTGCATTAAACTCTAAATACCCATTAATTATTCATAACTTTTAAAATTACCTAAATAAAAAGTATTTTTATCATAATTTCATCGGCCTGAGAGAACCCTTTCAAAATAAAAGGATAAACATTACATACAATAAAAAATAAAGCTTAATAAATGTTTCTCCAGATGAGATGTAGGAGGCGACACGCTGCTGTTAAAGCCTCTCGTTAATTACAGCCTGGTGTGTGTGTGTGTGTGTGTGTGTGTGTGTTGTGTGTGTGTGTGTGTGTGTGTGTGTGTGTGTGTGTGTGTGTGTGTGTGTGTGTGTGTGAGGTAATGAGCGGTAGGAATCGGGGTTAAGAGTGACACGGTGTCAGTGGCTTCTCCTCTGGCCTAATTAGCCCTCTAATTAATAGATTAATAGATAGATAGAGCGTGGATAAGAGCATCAGCTAACTGCCCCGGCTAATGAGCTAACGAGCTAATGAGCTAACGAGCTTTTAAAGATGAATGGACGAGGTTCCTGACAAGGTGAGGAGATTCAAAATTCACCCAGAAAACCTGTTTTTTTATTTCTAGGTTTGAGCCGGAGAGAAAAGACAAAAGGAAAAGAGAGGAGAAGAAATCAATTAGCCTTTTCCTAGCGGGTCGTTAGCTGCCCTTGGATAGGCAGAGATAATTAAAGGGAGGGTGGAGGGGGGAGGCAGAGAGGGGGAGGAAGTCAGCCGTGAGACTCGACTGGATGGAGACCGAGGGGTTAAAACCGGACGGAGATAAAAACTAAAAGGAGGAGTGATCTCTGAGCTCCAGAAACACCACAGAAGAAGAGAGGGGAGGTTTAGGAGAGGAGACAAGGACACAAAGAAATAAAGAGAAGGAGAGACGGAGAGCAGGAAGTAGAAAACATCCCTCCACAAAACAATAACTGATAAACCGTCTAAAGGTCGGATCAGAAAGATTATTTATGGACACGAGAATGAATCCAGAAAGAGGAAGAAGAAGAAAATGGAGGAGAAGATGCAGAAGAAGATGAAGGAGATGAAAAGAAGAAGAAGAAGGAGAAGGAGAAGAAGAAGGAGAAGAAGGAGAAGAAGAAGCAGAAGAAGAAGAAGAAGAAGAAGAAGGAAGAAGAAAGAGGAGATGGAGAAGAAGAAGAAGGAGAAAGAAGAAGAGAAGAAGAAGAAGAAGAAGAAGAAGAAAGAAGATGGAGAAGAAAGAAGAAGAAGAAGGAGAAGAAGGAGTAGAAGAAGAAGGAGAAGAAGAAGAAGAAGAAGAAGGAGAAGAAGAAGGAGAAGGAGAAGGAGAAGAAGGAGATGATGGAGAAGAAGAAGATCATTCCTGTTTCTTCCCACCTCATCTGAAGTTTACTTGTGTTATTTACAAAAACAATGCTTTTATTTTGAAGTTTCCCAACATTTGCTGCTAAATAACCAGATGAATCCAGTTTGTGATGAAGAGGATCAGAAGCTTCCTGTTAGTGTTCCTGAGGAACCATGAGCCTGAAGAATCAGTCTGATAACGACACAATAAATACATGAACCTCTTCTTTGAAGTGTGGCTCGGTTTGGAGATGAAACCTTCAAAATAAAATCTGTTGATGAACTCGCTCGAAATATATTTATATTTTGTTTGGATTGTAATCAAACCTTCTGATCCTTCATTGATCCGGTGACGATTGAAATTAGATCAGGAATGAATAAAAAGTCTCATAAACATTTGAATAAACTGAGCTAAAGTATTGTCCTCTGGTCTTCCTGAATCAGCCTCTGAACCAACGTTTATTTCTGCGTTATTAAATAAAAAGAGGAAGTGGTTTCTGAAGTGAAGCGTCTGAAGGACTCAAATGTTTACCAGCCGGCCGCCGCTCGCCGTGAACCCATTCAATCCAAACACATTACCCACAAACCCCGGGACGCTTTCTGCCTCTTCTTTATTCTATGAGCAATTTGCCGACTGAGCCAATTAGCCAAAGGGAGGGGGTGAGGGGTGAGGGGGTGAGGGGGTTACCGTCGGCGTGCGGATTCAGCGGACGGAGTCACGTTATTTATTTCTTCATTATTAAAATAAGGACGGAGGGAGAGGTTAATCTGATGACTCAGGCATAAAGAATGTGCATTTAGTTTCTGCTTTACCCCCCCCACGCATTAGCATAACCCCGCCGCCATGACAAACGAGCAGCGGGCCCCGTGATTGGCTCGTGTCGGCCGTCTTAATGTCAACAGTAAATTGGAGGGCTTGTTAGCGAGCGGAGCAGTCATGTACAAAATAACGTCTATTAGGACTAATTTAATCAAGAGCTCCTGTTACAGAGGAATTACAATGTAGGGGCCAATTATTCTACTGTCAGGAGGCCTCTTCTTCTTCTGTGTGTGTGTGTGTGTGTGTGTGTGTGTGTGTGTGTGCAGGCCGTGGGGCTGCAGATAATAACCGTGGAGAAGATGACGGTCGGAGAATCGGATAGTTAACGGACCGCAGAGGAGTCTGAATGTGAACACACTGGATCACAGGAAGTAAAAAAACACACACAACACATGTACACACACACATGTACACACACACACACACACACACACACACACACACACACACACACACACACACACACACACACACACACATGTAATCCAACAAACGCACACTCCTGGAAAGACAAACATAACGAGTCTGATCTGAGGAGGAATTATAAGTAAACATTAAGGATTAAATGTGAATTAATTCTGATTTATTGTCGACATTTTTGTAGTTCTTTTTGTTCTAATTGATCTCTAACGATTCACGTTTTTACCTCGTTAGCTGCTCGTATTAACGGACGTTTTAAACTTCGTTTCTACCAGAAAAAAAACATTTATTTTATTTGTTTACAGGAACAAAACATATTTGTTTGACATGACTTAACACACTCTTTATTTTAAGTGGTTTTTTCAGATGAATGACTGATAATTCACAAAAATAAGATGTGATAGTTGCAAATGGAGAAACAATGACATATTTAATTGGCAAAACTCTTATTTTGAAGGAAACAACACAACATCCTATGTTTGATCCAAATCTTTGGTGGTAAAGAATCAACAGAAACACAACAATCCTAATTTGGATTTGGAGCTTAAATACTATAAAAGGCATATTTAGGATTTTGCTCTATAGTTAGTACAGTTCATTGTGTTTCTATCCGTTGCTATGGTGACAGAGAGGAGGATTAAACAGGGATATATAACTATATAACTAATAATGTGTAATAAAATACTATTATTACTGATAGAAAGAATCAAACTTCTCTCTTTAAATACTAAATAAATAATGAATTGGTTCTTTAAAAAGCAAATGCAATGCATCAGATGATTGAGATCATTGAACTTGAAGTCAAAATGTTTAATATTTAAGGATAATAAAGGTTAAATGTTCTTAAATCTGAAGTACAATAAATTAAAACTGATGTAAAAAATTACAAAACTATAAAAAATAAGATCTGTTCACGTTAAATCATTAGAACCCAGAACCTGAGGAGTTGTGTTGTAAACGTGATGTGATATGTATTTCATTGACGGGTCATGTGATCAGATGTGTGTTATGATCTCAGAGTGAGGCTGATGGACCAACACCACTGCCTCTGACCCTGGGGGGCAATTACCTTCTGATGTGCCCCCCCTCGCCCCATCTGGTCCCCTGAGCCCAATCGGGGGCGGTCGCTGCACCTGCCCCCCGGCCCAGATTAAACCCCCCCCCCTCCGGTGTAATTCTAAATCTGTTAGCGCTGGCCTTTTCTTTGGGGGGAACAAGACGGATCTGTTCCATAAAGGACCCGTCTCCTCTCCGCCGACCCACGGACCTGCTGCTGAATTATTAGCGGGCCGGCATTCGTCATGCGGGGCCCCGATGGTAAGCGTGGTCGGCGGCGGCGTTGCGATGCGAAGCTCATCCGTTAGCCGCCGTGAGTGCTTCTCATTTATCGGCTGTCTAATTAAGGTTTCTACCTCGTTCTTTTGTTCATGGAGACTCTGAAGGAGACACCTCCACCGCCAAAACCAAACAGTTAGAGACTGAAGATTGAGGTTATTGTGGCAATAATTAAAGGATGCTAGTCCACAAGAGGATGCAGAAGAATCTGTCGAGCTACGTAGACGTCATTCATTCAGGTGATACTTTTGTTTAGGTTGTCCTCGTTCTTGGATTGGACATGAATGAGATAAACACCAGATCTGGTTCAGATTAGAGGTGATTAACAGACGGGAAAACGGTCTTCAACTGTTTGTAAAATTGTGGTTGGAAACTGAACTTCTTTGATATCAAAACTTTTCCATTTCTTCTGTCAAACTCAAAAACGTTTCCAGGTCTTGCGACATGGCGGTTCGTCCAATCTTGGGATTTGGAAGGACCGAATGTAGAGAATCAATCTGTGAACAAACATGGAAGGACGCTCTGCAACAGACCGCCAAAGGTCGGTAGATGGCATGAGGAGATGAGAGGGAACCAAAGAGATAAAGATTGAAGCTTGAGGTTATTGTGATGATGTCAATTACAGAAATGCAGATTCAAAAGATGCTCGTCGGCAAGAGGATGCATAAGAATCTGTAGAGCTACGTAGACTCAATCATGCTAGGTGACATTTCAGTTGTCCTTGGATTGGACATGAATGAGGTAAACAGGTCAGATAAGGTCTGGTTCTGATAAGAGGTGATCAACAGACGAGAAAACGGTTTAGAACTGTTCCTAAAATTGTGGTAGGAAACTGAACTTCTTTGATAGCAAAACTTTTTAATTTCTTCTGTCAAACTCAAACTTTTCCAGGTTTTGGTCCAGTCTTGTGGTTGGAAGGCCGCTCTGCAACGGCCCGGTAAAGGTCGCATGTGGCATGAGGAGAAGGAGGCCGAGCGGACGGAGACCACCTCCCGTGTCCGGCGGCGCGGAGGCCGGATTAGCGTCGCTGTCACTCGCTGTCCGCTCATGCCCTCTAACGCGCGGCGTCAAACGCCGGCTGAGCCTTTGGGTGCTGGTGTCGACGCGCCACTCGACAGATAATTAAAACAATGAGCCGCCGCGGCGCCAAAAGACCAGAGCGTGCCCAAACTTAGCAGCCCCTTCAGCGGTGCATCAGCTGTGGCGCCGGCCGAGGTGATGACGGCGCACCGAGAGGTTAATGGGAACGTTTAGACGGACGAGTCTCTGGGAGGTTTGAACCCGTTCTGGATGAAACCGCCGCCACCGCGAGGGACAAACGTCAACAAGTATCCGTCCTCGTAGCGGTGTGGCGCCCCCCTTACAAACGATTACAGCGACAGTCTCTCCTCCTGAGACCCGGCTGATGCTAATGAGAGCTGGACCGGCCGTCGCTGTGGGAGGAGGGGGAGGCGGGGGAGTAAAGAGATGATGACAACAGTTTGGAGATGGCGGGGCTCTCGTTCCTGTCACATATCTCATTGGACGGGGGCGTCGCCGTGGAGATCTCTCCCAACATAATTCCTCCCTCCGGTCCGACCGGGACGTCGACAGAGCGGGGGAGGAAGGGGGAGAAAAGGAGGTGAAGCACCACCTCCTCTTCTTCTCTTTCCTCCCTTCACATCCGTCACACTCCTTCCTGTTTCCGATCCCTACACCTCCATCTGCTCCTCCACCTCCTTCCTCCTCTCTCTCCCCCCTGAACCTCCAAACAGGACCTAATTGGGAGGCGGAGTGGGGGGGCCAGACCTTGACAGACAGGAGGTCAGTGTAATTGCTGCTGGCCATATTTAACATTAAGATAATCAGGCCATTAATTACCCTTTGGATCATTAAATCAGCCACTTGCAAAATGAAATTTCGGCCTCTATTACTCACTTGAGAGACCACGAGGGGAAGGCATTTTTCCATCTATCAGCCTCCCCCCCTCTCTCTGCCTCCCCCTCACATCCCTCCTCCGCCGGCATTTTCCAACCTCCACCTTCTTCTTCTCCCTCTTTAATCCAGGCTTCTGTCAGCGTTTAGAGTTTACCGTTTGGATTATTGGTGCAGAAACAGAATTTAAAACGCTAAATTATTAATGTACATTTCCGATAAATGTACATACATATAATACTTGTACTTTAATCAAACCTCTTCCTGGTCTAGAGGTGAATAAACAGTATCTTTCCTTCCTTTAACTCGCCAATATTCATGTCGACTCCTTTCTTTAGAACAGGAAGTGGCGTTTGTTCCTTTTCTTATTTGTTAGAATAAACAGTAGAAGAAGAAACCAGTCGTGCTTTATCATGTTTTAAATCGCTCTATTACTCCCCTCACCTCCTTCAGGAGCTTCATAATAAATGTGTTTCAATGTGAAGAAGTTCTATGTAATAAAAGTACTTGTTCAGAGGTAGTTTTAAAACGGACAAAATGTGTTTTATTACGTGTTTAATGAAGCCGGACGAAGGAGAGCGGAC
Source organism: Anoplopoma fimbria (assembly GCF_027596085.1). NCBI lineage: Eukaryota > Metazoa > Chordata > Actinopteri > Perciformes > Anoplopomatidae > Anoplopoma > Anoplopoma fimbria. The sequence goes on from NC_072470.1 coordinate 1,010,989, forward strand.
GAGTAAAAGAGGACGGATGGTACACTTAAGCAGAGGAGGAAGTACTCCCTTCAGTGAGAGTAGAAGTACCACAGTCTAGAAATACAAGTACCAGCACTGCATTCAAAATAGAATACTCTGTTTTTATCACTAATGACTACATGTAAGAGTGTATTACTACTGTTTGTCAGTGGCAGATACTTTGTGTACTGCCAAGTAGATTAGTACTACATCAAATATTAAAATAATATCATGTTTTTATATGTAGAAAGTACTAGAAGTATCGGAGAAATGTAGGGATGTATAAGAACGACTTCAGATAAGTATTAGAATAAATGTACGTGGCTTCATATTCCTAAAGAATACTTAATAATATTTGTATTCAGTTGAAGCATTTTTGTGTTTTGTTCTTATGAATGACTGATAATTCATAAAAATAAGATTTAGTATTTACAAATGGAGAAACGATGACATATTTAATTGTCGAAACTCTTATTTTGGCGGAAACAACACGACTTCCTACGTTTGATCCCAAAAAAAAGGGGAAGAATCAACAGAAGCTGAAATTCCATAAAAATGGAATATTAGGATTTTGTCCTATTATTAGTACAGATCATTGTGTTTGTATCCGTTGCTATGGCGACAGAGAGGAAGGTGATATCGTCTGGAGTTAAAATGGGGATTTAACGTCGTAAAAAACAACTCGTTCTTAATTCTCTATTTTTTGTAAAGAAATAATGTTCCATCTACGAAAGAAGAAGAATCGGGTGTTTTCCACACACATTCCTAGAGAAAGGAAAGGGCGGAGGAATAGCGACACAAAGAAGAAGCAGACGGAGGGAGAAGCAGAAAAACGACAAACAGCCAGCCACTTAAGGGATGGACTGATAAATACTATCGACAGGGCCGAGAGGAGGGGGGGGACGGGGGAGACGGGGGAGACGGAGCTGCAGCAGAGCGCGGCCGGTTAATTGAGATAATATTGACCTCCTCCTCTAATCTCTTCAGGGGAAACATGCTTCACATTCATAAATAAAGAGGAACATGAGCAACAATAAAAGCATTAGAGGGCTGATGGAGGACGGCTGATGACACGTCAATACGGAGTGTGTGTGTGTGTGTGTGTGTGTGTGTGTGTGTGTGTGTGTGTCCAGTCCGACATATAAAAATGTTGAATAAACAGTTACTTCCTCATAAATGTGAAGCCTCTCTGAGAAGACGACACATTCATGATGTTAAGTTTATTCAATATTATAAATATTTTCAAATTAAGAGTGCGTCATGTTATTGTTTTTATTTAGTTTTAATGCATTTCTAATGTGAAGCACTTAAAGTGAAACTGTTGCATTTGTGTTTTGTAATTAACGGAGAATTAAGAGTCATATGCAGAATGAACAACGTGAACTTTAAATGCCAAAAATCATTGTTGCTATGGATCGTCTGTCGCCATCTTGGTTTTTGACCATCAACATAATTGTTTTATGGACGTCGCCATCTTTGTACCCCAATAAGACATTTTTAAGTGAAATGTTGCAATGAACTTTGAAGAAGTAAAATCACACTGAAAGAGTTCTAGTTGTAAGATGAAAACATGGACAACGCCGTGGTGTCGACCTGTCAGTCAGTGTGTAGCCCCGCCCTAAAGCATCCCCTGCTTTATGGTCTGTTTGACTCTAAATGGAGCATCATTTACTAAATGAACATCATGCTGTATTGAAGAAGACTTGAAACTAGAGATTGAGACCATAAACTCATGTTTACAATGTTTACTGAGGGAATAAATCAAGAGAGAAGTAGAGTCATTTTCTCATAGACTTCTATACAACCAGAGGAGTCGCCCCCTGGTGGACAGCAGAGAGAATGCAGCTTCAACACATGAAGGATCAACTTTACTGATACATTATATGTAGTGCAGTAAAAGTACACTATATACCTGTGAGATGTAGTAGAGTGGGAGTATGTAGTACTTCTTCTAAAGCTCATGGGAACAGGTGGTGTAAATAGTTTATTCTGTTTGTCGGGTTAAAATGTGTTTGTGAGCATACCTGTATACACTGTGTGTGTGTGTGTGTGTGTGTGTGTGTGTGTGTGTGTGTGTGGGGGGGGTCATGTGGGGAGTAATTATAAGGTGCTTCTGTTGACTAATGAGCGTCGGGGGTTGAGAGCAGGGGAGGACGGGTGAGTCGATCTTTATGTGGACGACAGTCAGCTCTAATTTGTTATGATGGCTGCAGCCGATAATTACACACACACACGCACACACACACGCACAGACACACACACACACACACACACACACACACACACACACACACACACACACACACACACACACACACAGATCAACACCAACGTCACGCTAAAGTTCACCCATTTGTTCTTCACTCTGTAGTCTACAACACACAGAGTCGATAGTGGTCTCCTCCTGAGGGCAACACTGCCCCCTATGTGCAGCCGCTGGTACTGCCTTTAGAGGTACTTGTACACTATAAGTGGTACTGGTTCCTACCTGCTGGCGTCCGGCGCCGGTTTAAGGCGTCCCTGAGCGTTGGCCTCCCACACGCTGTTGGCGAGCTCGTTGCCGATGGCCGACATCACCTTGATGAGCTCCAGAGGCCACTCGTCCAGGTCCAGGGACCGGACCCGGGACAGGTGGGTCCCCAGGTTCCGGTGGATCCCCGAGCACTCGATGCAGATCAGGGCGCCCAGGTTGAGGCTGGCCCAGTCCGGGTCTGGACCACAGGAGAGAGGGGGGGGTCAGTGAATCACTTCCTGGTTACGTTCTCGTTCGATGAAACCACGTTTTTTTTATTTGTTTTTGCAGAATTACAAATGTGCTCCTGATCAGAGTCAGAGAGGTCAGAGGTCAAACACACGACTGTCACCAAACGCAGCGTCCATATTTCTCCGTCTTCTCTTTGACTAAACGCATCCTGTAACCGGAGATGAACTCACTCTGAGCGTCACAGTCGGCACAGCGGCCGTTTCCTCGGATTCCTCTGATGGTCTGTAGAGCCATGGCCTCCGTCTGACTGGGGAGACGAGACTGAAACACAAACAGTGATGTTTATGATTTTAAACGTTCACCTTTTAGAATGTTGAAGAAACATTTCACAGAACATTTGAAGAGCAGAAACCAGAGAATGAATGCATCCTCGACACAAACAAATGATGAATTAAATCCTGTATTTCTATACATATTTTAAATATAAATACCGTTTATAGTTATTTAAGTTTTATTTAAAAGCTTCTTTCAAACAAATCAAATGAAATTCAAAGTGTTTTATTAATGATTGACACAAAGAAAACAAGACCAAAGTGGAGGAAAGATTAAGACAAACTGAATTAAGTTTATGAATAAATAAATAAAAACGGAAATGTATATTATTATATTATTTAAGTTAAATTAGAGCAAAATAAAATAAGAAAAGATAAAAAATAATATAATAAAATTCATGATGACGACAGTGAGATAAGATAAAATCAGTAAGTGGACCTTGAGGTTGAACATCAATTCAGAAGGTTTAAAATAAACTTTCAAACTGTTGGTATGACCATGAAGACCATGAGATTGGGTTGAAAGCCCCAGAAACTTATTTTTGATGTTTTTGTCAAAATGTTGTTCTAGAAGGTGAAGATTAAAGTGCTCAGCTTTAAAGTTAGTTAGTTTAGCCAACAGATGAAGACCATGAGATGCTGCTCAAAGCTGTAGCAAAGGCTAGTAAGTGGACCTTGAGTCTACTTAAACTACTGAAACATTCCTTCATCTGTTCCAGGACCAGCGGCAGCAGCACACCAGACCTCTGTGAAGAGACGGTGGATTGAAGGCTCACCTTGTTCTTGCTGCTCTCACAGGACTGCAGCGAGGCCAGGATCTGGCTCTCGATGACCTGGACCCAGGAGTCTCTCTCCTCGTAGGACGTCGCCTCAAAGTGCCACGTCTGACCCGTCAGAGACACGATGGTGAACTCAAAGTTCTCCTCTTGTTCTGGTGGACACAAAAGGAGGCGGAGTCAGTGAAGGAACGCTGGAGAACTAAAAGACCGCAACAGGATCCATTTCTACTGTTCTAACAGTTCATTTACGACTTAATTATGTCACGAAATACAACGTTGATCTGAAGTAAAGAGCTTCAAACCAAAAGACATCAAGAACATCTGAGACCTAAAACATAATGAAACCAAACCATCTTCAAACACTTGAGGAATAATTTAGTTTCTTTACAGTTTGAACGCCTCAATGTCCCCAAAATATCTTCCATCTCCTTCAGGTGAATAAAAACTGTTGCAACAGAAGAACGATTCAAAGTCTGTAAAGTTCTCAGATCTTTAAACTGGCTTCTTGTGGGTCAAACAGTTGGTTTATAAAGTGGTTTAGGACCAAAATACTAAATAAATACATGAATCCAGATGTTTTATGATCCAAAGTCCTGGAACAAACCTCTAAAAACTGAAACAACAAAACCATCTTCATGGACTAAAGGACACCTGTTCTCCTGAACCACTGCTGACCTGAAGACCTGACCCCTCCAGCAGGCCCTGATTGTAAAGAGGGGGGGCACATGGATCTATTACCCAGAACCCTCAGAGGTTAATGGGTCCATCATTAGGCCGAGTGCGTTGGACTTCTTTAAAGCAGCTGGAGGTCAGTTATTCATACGAGACAATACATCAAAAGCAAAAAAGAATATCGACTTCAAACTATTTATCAAGATGTTTTAAATTCTTTGACTATTCAGTGGATATCAGTTAAATATTATAACTTCCATGTTGTTTAACAGTTATGAACTTTCTACTCAAACATTTGCTGTTTCAAGCTACTATGAATATGAGGTTTTGCTTCTTCTTTTGTACCAAACAGTTAATTTATTTAAATGTTAAAAAGCCAATAAAATGTCGTAAAAATACTGGAGACCAATAGGACATCTTTGTGTTGTTTAAACCCAAATACTATTTAAATCCTCACAGTGGAGACACTGGAACTAAAGAATATGTGAAGTTTTTTACTTAACCTAAATTATTGAACAATTATAACAAAAGTTGGCAAATTAATAATCAGCTAATCGACTCAACTTTTGGTTTTCGGACGGCTGGTCGGACTAAACAACATTTAAAGAAGCTTTTCTTATAAAAACATAAATCGATTAATCCAAAGAATACTCAACAGATTAATAGATTATGAATTTCCTTGTAGTTGGAGACGTTCTTTACATCAAACTCTCTAAACTTTGATGCAGACTGAAGGAAGTGGTTGAAAGCTGAGGAAAGCGAGTAAGTGGACCTTTAGTTGAGACAGTTTAAGGTCAAGAATGAACTTTAGGAAGATTCCCAGTTGTACCTCAGAGGTTTGAGGATGTGGAGCTCAACGTGGGAACATTTAGAAACCGTTAGGTGGTCCAGAGAGGACAGGAAGTGGAGGTGAATCTGGGGCACGGTGGAGACCAGAACCAGAGCCAATGCAGATCAGACAACAAGCTGCTTCTGTTTATGATTATCCTCACGGAGGAGGGACGTCTCGGGGATGATCGGCTAATCAAAACACTCCAGCTCGCAGAAGAATTCCCAGAATGCATTCTGTTCCTGCTGGTGTGACCCAAAACAAAAGCAGGAATCTGTTTCATCTGGTTCAGAATGAAGCGGAGCAGCTGGGTTTCCGTTCGGTGATCACTCATGACACTTCAGGGCGAAGCGTCTTCAGCTTCACGACGAAGCGTGAAGAAGACGAGCGGTTTAATCAGTCGGAGAGAGCGACCATTTGTTCTTCCTCAGCTCCAGTCATTTGGCTAATTGGGAGCGTCTCAGAGCACCGGAGCTGAAGTTCCCCCCCCAGGTCGGGATAATCAACGGTCCGGTCCGACTCAGAGAAACCTTCCTCTTCCAGGACGGAGATTGAAAACACCTTTAACCAACGTTTCCTTTGCTGAGGATCAGTTTCATCTCTGAGCGGCTTCAGGCTTCTGATTGGTTCATTAAAACGACTGTGTGTTTTGTTTGCTGGGCTGGAAGACTCAAGGTTAAAGAAGCTCGATTCAGCATCATTCTCCTTCAAGAAAAGTATGATGGGAGATATTTGTTCTTACTTTTGAGAACAAAAACTATGTCGCTAAATATTCAACAACCTTTTGTCTGCAAAGAAAACGACTCGAAAGCAAAATAAACATAAAATATGTGTTGAAAAGTCACATTTAAATATGATAAATATACGAAGAAGGATGTGAAACCAGATCAGGTTAAAAACATGCAAACATTTGGTCCAATAAAAGTCAAGCAGGGAACATAATAACATAAATAATGTTGTTTGATGTGCAGACATCTTTGCAGACTTCTAAACCAAACCTTGAATGTAAAATCTTTCACTAAACAGCCGAACTCTAAACTCCAACTTGAAACAACAGCAATCCTGCAACAAGACATTAAACGTTACGTCTATATATCAAAGTATCGTCGGCATACGAGAGAATGTGAGTTGTGAAGTGAGAGCTGTACATACGGCAGCGTGATGAATCTGCAGCTCTGCGTTCTAAACCACAGCCCACCCATCAAGTGCCGGTTCAGCCCCTCAGGGTCAAGAATCCCATCATAATTAAATTCCCATGATTCTCTGTTTTCAGGGGGGGGGGTTTGGCTGCTTGACAATTATGGAAACCAACAATCCAGAAAGGGGGGCTGCCTCTCAGCAGCGTAAATTAAACGCTGTTTCTGGATTTAAATGCTGCACGCTGACCCGGCGCACGGCGGCGGCTAATGAATAAAATGAGGGGGGGCATTAAGGCTGAGCAGCTCCAGGACAACTCCCACAATGCACTCTGAGTCTGAGCGGCACTCGAAGGCAGGAAGAGTAGAGAAACATGAGATTTAGAGACGAGCTGGTGAATAAAGTGGAGCATTTAGAAGAGACATATACAGGTGGTGGAGACCAAAAACAGAGCTAAAAGAGAGAATAATGCAGTTATGAATCATCATGTTAATCTCTTATTGATGGATGTGAAAGCAATCCATCAATAACAGGTCATGCAACAACCAAGCATCCTTGTGCCAATCTAACTCAGATATTTTTGAAAGCTGATATTAGTGGATAAAAAGGATCAACAACATCAGTAGGATTTATCCTGTAGGGAGCATGAATGTCTGTAGAGAATTTCATGATACTCCGACCAACAATTGTCCTCACATCTAAACTTTAAATCCTCAGGGAACCTTGAATCTGTGTCCAAACCGATTTTGTAGAAGTTAAGATATTTTTAAAAACTGGCAGCAATAGATGAAAAGTCAGAGGACCAAAAAACTCATTATGATTCATCCTGAAGGGAACATGAACCACATTATATCACAATCCATCCAATAGCTGTCAAGACATTTAAACCTAAAACGACTGTAAGACATCTTCAGGGAACCATGAATATTTGTGCCCATCAGTCATATAGAAGTTATGATGTTTTTAAAAGCCAACAAACTCATTATGGTTCATCCTGAAGGGACCATGAACCAAATTTCATCACAGTTTTGAAGTTAATCAGTCTGAACTAAAGAGTTTCTTTAAGATTCTTTGTTCCTTATAAGCGTCTGAATGTCTGATCCTCCTCCAGACGTCTCCGGATCCTCCGAGGACTAAACGTATGCATGAGTGTACAAACACGGCGAGTCAACCCGGCGCCGTGTTGGTAATTACTGCCTCGCCTCTCGGCTACTGTGCCGACATTCACACGCAAAGAGAGGTGGCGCCGAGGCAATTTGTGAACTCTGACACCGATAACCTTTAGCGGCAGGAACAGAACAAACCAAATATACAGCATTTACAAGACGGTGGAGGTGGTGGGGGGGAGGGCATGCATACCAGCCTGTCCTCGGTGGTGGGAGGTGTGGAGTGTGTGACTGTAGGTGCGATGGGAGGCGTGATGGAGACAGAAGGCCTCGGGAAACACAAATTAAAAGCCTTAAATGTCAGCGCACACAGTATTGCTCGGCGACACAGGTCATTACTCCACATATTATTCGCAGCCTTTTACAACATTAATAACCTGGAAAATATCGCAGACGATTGTTCTGAAGTCTCTCTGAAAAAGAAATATGAAGGTGGATTCTTTTTTTTTGTGTGTTTGTGTGACGTAGAATGATTGGAGATGATTTAACCGTTTATTTCAACAACAGTTCTATTTTACACAAAACGCTGCTGGAGTTTGGCTTTCAGACTTAAGGGTGAGTTAAAGTTGTATATGTTGGCTTCATGTATTAGTGGGGGGGAGACGCCACGACAGACAGACGGACAGTCAGCACTGATTTGGTGATTTGTAGGTCAAAAGAAGTCGGTTTAAAGTGGTCAGAATACGACTAAAAGATGTTCCTTTACTTTGAAACACGGTTATTGAACTAGAGATGTCAAAGTAAAGTGTATCAGACTGACAGTTGGAGCTCTTCTACGGCTTAGAATCGCCAAAAAACATCCGTAAAATACGGAATAATCTGTTTTTTCCAAAGAATCTGTAAGTTAGACCTTAACTACGACTCCCATGGTGCATTGCAGCACATAACATCCAATTAGAGAGTTTAACATTCTGTCGACGAGCTGCAGCGAAAACTGTTTATTTTTTTGTAGATTTAGATTAACACCCTTTTATTTTGTAGTCTGACTGGCTTCTTGTCTATAAGGACGACCGCTGAGGCTCATGGGTAATGTAGTATTTAAAGCCATCCACCATGCTGAAGTATTTATGATTAAATAATCAAATCAGGTGGTGAGAACATTATTTTTTAGGTTCTTTATGTTTAAAGAGTCATACTATTTCTAAACAATCTTCCGTCATCAAATCACCAAATCCCTGCAGACTGGGTCCAGTATTTGGGGGTTGGGGGGGTCGATGGAGGTCCACCTGTCGGCCTCGGGTCCACCACAACAGTTATCTGGTTACCTTCTGAGTTGTGCAGACTGTTGGTGTAAATGCTGCGCAGACTACCAACACGGTTTAGTTTCCACGCTCTACGTTTGGCTGTGAACGAGACGACATCCAAGAGAAGACAGAAGAAGAAACCACAGAGACAGGCGTCAAAATAAAAGAAAGAAGCTGAGGAGGAGGAGGAGGAGGAGGGGGCGTGGCTTGTGGGGAGAGTGGGAGGTGCCAACGAGCACGAATGAAGGGATGAACGTTGAAGTTTGCAACATAACGAAGGAGACCAGAAGAGAAAGAAAAAGTCGGTTTAAAGAAATAAAGATAAGATTTTTATTATATTCCAGTCGCTTCTACTTTGTTTCTACTGCAATCAATTAAAACTCAACACTTCCTGCTAATTTTTCACATTAAAAGCAAATAATGTCTGCTCAGTTTCTGGACAGCTTTTATTGTGAAAAGCCTCAACAGAAAAATGAAGACGTAACTGGTTCTACTTTAATGAAAACTACCTATAAATCTCCAATAAAACACAAAGCATTGATTGATAATCCAGATTAAAGTAGAACTACACATGAAGACAATAATATATATTATAGAAATAACAATAAACGATGAGAATTGTTTTTTCCATTATGTATTTAATGCTCCGCTGCAGCTGTGATTGTTCTTAAGGTGGACTAGCTGAAGGCGGTGTGACCTCTGACCCCGGCTCCCTTTACTGCCCCGTCTTAAACAGCGTGTCCGTGGTAATATTTACTCCCCCGGGGCCACTGGGAGCATTTACTGGGGATGAAGAACGGCGTCGGCGTGGTGACACTTTAAATGTTACTCTGCTTGTTTTTAATCCCGGAGAACGAGGAACCAAACACTGAAGCTGCTCGGCGCTGTGGGGAACGATCGCAGGAAAACATTATCATCTGGAAATGAGTCAGACGCTTTAAAAAGGTCACGGGTTTGATTCCTCAGAGGGGGGGGGGGGAGTGAAGCTCAGACGACGGAGGTTTGAGATGAAACGGTTAGTGTTTAGAGAAATAAAAAGAACTGATGATGAATATTGATATCATTGTTTTATCTTCCCAAAATGAAGTTCTTTGAATATATATTTTGGATTATTATTTGTGAATTATGGATATCATAATCTCTTTTAAAGGACAGCTGGAAACATGAAGAATTTTACAGAATGTAACATATCGAAATAAATCAATTTAAAAAACAGTGAATTTTAAAATACAAACTGTTCTATATTTTATTTTGTGTCTGTTTTTGTCCTGACAGATGTGACAAAAGCTTGCTTTTATTTTGAAAGAGGAGCAGGGAGGAAGAGGGACCGTAAAGCTTCAATATGTGCAGATTATTTTTATCTATATTTTCTTTTTGAATGTTTTGAAAAAAATCTGAGACAAATTTACATTTCTATAATTAATTATTATGTATTTATTTTCCGTCCTTTAACCAAAGTGCATCTGACATAAATAAATATAATCTACAAACGTAAAAAGGGATTAAAAACTAGAACTGATGGGACCACCTGTCCTCTCCTGAACAGGTACCTCTTTGTTCCACACCTGTTTGACCCCCGATGACCCTCGTTGACCCCTGATGGCGAGCGGAGCGCGTCCTCCTGATTAACCGCCACTTTAAGAGGAATTCACCACGAAGCGGTGAAGAGGAGGAATCAAAGAAGACGAGATTCCTGCAGCTACCTGTGTGTGGCCACTTCAAACACCTGTGTGTGTGTGTGTGTGTGTGTGTGTGTGTGTGTGTGTGTGTGTGTGTGTGTGTGTGTGTGGTAGGTCAGCTTTCAAAGCTCCAGGATGAAGGGAGGCGATCAAACGGCGGCTAGTTAACGAGACAGGACTGTGACCAGCAGGGGTTAACCTGAGACAGGTGTGTGTGTGTGTGTGTGTGTGTGTGTGTGTGTGTGTGTGTGTGTGTGTGTGTGTGTGTGTGTGTGCTCTATAATCTATTGATTATATTTCTCTATTATAAGTATTATAAAAATGTGAAAATGTGACTTCAATGGTTTTCTCCAACTCGAGACCAGTCAGAGTAAAACTGGAACTGTGAGGAAAAAAAAGAGTCCAGGGACCAGAATCCAGACCAGGATCTGATCTGAGTACTACAGACCTGGTTTATTGGATGAAGATAACATTTTATCTCTATAGAAAATGTCTTTAAAGAAGAAGAAGAAGAAGAAGAAGAGAGAAGAAGAAAGAAGAGGGAGAAGAAGATAAAAAAGGAGAAGAAGAAAAAGAGAGAAGAAGAAGAGAGAAGAAGAAAGAAGAGAAGAAGAAGAAGAAGAGGAAGAAGAAGAAGGAGAGAGGAAGAAGAGGAGGAGAAGAGAAGAAGGAGAAGAGAGAAGAAGAGGAAGAAGAAGATAAAAAAGAAGGAGAAGAAGAAAAAGAGAGAATAAGAGAAGAAGAGAGAAGAAGGAGAAGAGAGAAGGAGAAGAAGAAGAAGGAGGAGAGAGAAGAAGAAGAAGAAAGAAGAGGAAGAAGAAGAGGAAGAAGGAGAAGAAGGAAGAAGAAGAAGAAGGAGGAGAGAGAAGAAGAAGAAGAAGAAGAAGAAGAAGAAGAAGAAGAAGAAGAAGAAGAAGAAGAAGAAGAAGAAGTCCCGTGACTCCATCAGAGGCTCCTCCCTCTGGGGGGTTCGGCCTCAGAGGGCCCCCCTCATGAATTAGCCCCCCGCTCTGACACCACATACTTCACCTGCTCGCCGGCCGTGACAGGCGGCGGCCGCCGGCCGAGCGCTCGGTGCTTAATGGCTAAATTGGGAAGACTGTTACTAATCGCTTATTGAATAATGAAAGTGACACAGCTGATAAAAGATTTCAATACGGAGGATTATTTATAATATTTCACTTAAAGCCTCTCCGGTGACTAATAAGGGGGCGAGACGGAGGAGACATAATAAAACACAGGAAGGAGGCCGAGGGTTAAAGGATGATTCAATAGGAGAGGAGACGGGGGAGGAAACAAGGGAGGAAGGAACGATTATAAAACAAGGATGGAGGGGAAGGAAAGATTATAAACACAAGAAAGGAAAGGAGACAGAGGAGGAAACAGGAGGGAGGAAGGAAAGATTATAAACACAATAAAGGAAAGGAGACAGAGGAGGAAACAGGAGGGAGGAAGGAAAGATTATAAACACAATAAAGGAGACGAAGAGGAGGAGGAAAGGAAATTAAAGGCTAAAAAAAGGAGAGAAAATGAAGAAGAAATCAGAAGAAAGAAGCAAGTAAGAGAGGAAGGAAAGATACTAAAACAAGGAAGGAAGGAAGGGAGGAAAGAGGAGACAAGGAGGCAGCAGACTAGAGGAGAGGAGGAGAGGAGGAGAGCGGGTGGAGCGTCTCTCCGTCACTCAGACAGCCACTTGGCCCGTCAGCTGCTTGACGCCTCGGTGATGGAGAGACGAACATTACACATCTGCTGCTGCGACACATCTGTTCATGTGTATGAATATGGATTAAATATATTAAATATATTAAATATACGAGGGAGGGAGAGACGCATGATTGGATTAAAAAAAACATCACCTCCTTAGTGGAGGAACCACCGAGCTTTATGCAGCAAACCACCACAAATAAAGAACATTTATGGAGAAATAAAGACCAAACTCCAGCGTTCAGAAACACAACCGACACCAGTCCTCAAAATGTTTAAATACTGGTTAAAGGTTCCAGATGTGCAGCATTTAAAACCGGAAAGATTGACGCCATAATCAGAGTTTTTACGTCACTATATATCCGTTGAATCAATAAAACACACGGGTTAAAGTGACTGAGGTTAGAGGTTCAAATCCCCTGAGCAAAGCTGCTTAAAGATGGCTGTTTATGTGGGAATTCTGCGTTTTAAGAAGCTTTTATTTTGAAGGAATCTGACGAGTTAAACCACGTTAAAACCATTTCATTGGTGTATAAATACAATTTTTTTGTCTTATTTACTTCAATTAGTCAGTTGGAGTCAGTCCGTTCTTTACTTCCTGTCTCTCCTAACAACACGGCCCCTAAAGGTCTCAGATCTGACCCCTAACACCCCGAGAGACGACCTCACAGTGAAGGTTATGTCACAAACTGATCCAGAGTCAGATCAGAGAGGAGGAGGAGGAAGACGATGATGAAGAGATGGAGGGCGACAGAATGAGAGGATGAGGAGATCCGTTCCTCAGAAGGAGGTCTGGAGTCTCAGCGATCACATGACTGCGTTTCCCAACCCGGGTCACTGATGTACTGTGTGTACAGGTAGTACTCTGAAGAATACTTCTGTGTACTGTGGTGGAAACATCACAAGTATTTCAAATTTGGAGGTGAAACTACATTAACGTAGAAAGTTTAATTTGAAAACAAAATACTGAACGTCTCACATAAAATATAGAATACTTGGAAGTATTTGCAAGTATATAAACCTATTAGTATTTAAATATACACAAGTATGTGGATATTTAGGTGGACTTGTGGTTATCTAGATGGATATTTGGAAGTATTTTACATTATACAAGTAGAAAGATATTTGGAAGTATACGTGTAGATAGATATATGTAAGTATTTAGAAGTAAACAAGAAGGTAGATATTTGGAAGTTAACAAGTAGATAGATATATATAAGTATTTAGAAGTATACAGGTGGATAGATATTTGAATGTATTTCAAAGTACAAGTTAATAGATATTTGGAAGTACACAGATAGATCAATATTTAAATTATACCTGTAGATATATATTTTGAAGTATTTAGAAGTATAAGAGTAGATAGATATTTGGAAGTATTTAGATGTATAAGAGTAGAAAGATATTTGGAAGTATACAAGTACATATATATTTGGAAGTACACCAGTACATATATATTTGGAAGTACACCAGTACATAGATATTAGGATGTTTAGAAACAGTGGTTAGAACAGAAGTCAATAGGTTAGTGTAAGTCAATGTATATTAGAAAGGCTGGATTATAAAGAGTACGTGTTATTTGAAGTATCTGACTTCTGTCCTTGTTTCTGGGGGAGCGTTTAGTGGGCGGACCGGGGCGGGGAAAGTGAGAGGTGAGGGGGGGGAGATGGCGTTACCTTCCGCAGTACCAGAGAGGCCGTCCGCTTTGAAGTTGCTGGTGCTCTTCTTCCGGCGGTGCTTCTTGCGGTTGGCGTGCGGCGACGGCGGCGGCTCCATCTTTGGACTGGTGGTACTGGAGATACTGGGACTGGAGCAGACCGAGTCCCCCAGACCGGTATCTACGGAACCAGAACCAGAACCAGAACAAGACTCAGGGGGGTGGACTCTTCTTCTACTGCTCATGAAGGATACATGTCCATATATACAAACCTTATTGTATATAATGCAGTCATTTAAAGCAGTACATGGAAGTATTTCAATCTGCAGGTAATAATACATATATTAGGATATAAGAATATTTATATCTATATTTAGAAGTATTTAGAAGTATATAAGGCTTTAAATAATTGGAAATATATAAGAATAGATATATTTAGAAGTATTTAGAAGTATATAAGGATATAAATAATTGGAAGAATGTATTTCCGCGACCGAGCTTTTACTGTGAAGCAGAAACAGGAAGTGTTTTATTTCTGACCTTTCACAGCGTGCACTTCCTGTTTTGCTGCAGCAGACTCTTTTTTTTGGTTCATTTATTCATTCACTGTTTTCAATAAGTAAACACAGATTTGTTTTAAATTAAAAACCTTCACATGGTGGTGAAATATTAAAACAAAACCCAGAGAACCAGAACCAGAACCGACCAGAGGAGTCTCTCTCTCTCTTCACGGCGCCCGCTGACAGCTGTGACTAGCGGCAGAATAAAATAACATTCAGCTTCCATCAATATCACGGCGGCGACTCTGACAACACACACATTTACACACACACACATTTACACACACACACACACACACACACACACACACACACACACACACAGGCGGGCTGGTCGGCGCCGTCGGCCCTCAAGGACGGCCATAACTTATTCCACAATCGTTTAGTCTCAGCTCAAGTGGAAAATGTGACAACTTATCTCTGCTGACAAGACGCCATCCCCGAGAGTGTAATTAACCGCCGCGGATTAACGGCCCTCCCATCTGCACGCCGCCCTCCGTCCTCCTCCACCCGGAGCCCCAGGACCTCCTCCCGCTTCACCTCCCTCTAATCTGGACCTCCTCAACAGTTTGGACAGCAGGTACAACAATCACAAGATAGAGTCCTGCATCGTCAGCATAACGTCGCACTCGTTCCTCCGGAGAACCCCGGGGTTTGTGAGCTTTACGCTTTAAACACAGGCTTTTATTTTGAAGTTTTAAAGCTACACTGTATCATTTATCCATCAGAAGTACTTCTACTTGTCACCGTTCATAAATATTGAGACATCGATGTGTTCGCTGCTCTTTCAGGTTCGTTTTCTCTCGTGAAAGACGTCCTGTTGATTCGAGTCTCTGGACTTTAACCTTGCTGTCGTGTTCGTGGACGTCGGAGCCTTTTGGAGGATTTCTTTCAGGCAAATTATCGGATAAATTGTATAAAGCTTGTTGTATATTTTTTTGTTCACCTGGCATCCTGCTAACTGATGAAACCGGCAGGACATGAACATGACTTTAGCTACTTTTTTGTCTTAATTTGTAGTGTTTTTATGACGAGTAAGGAAGCTTGGGGACCAAACACAACCAAACTGCCCCTGTGTTTACATCAAAGACGCTTGGTTTCCTGATGTTGAGTTTTTAATGTTACGTTATCTGCATACAGAATTGTTTTTGTAGCTGTTACTTGCAAATTTAAATAAATGCACTACTGTTTGTTTTGTTTGTCATGTTTTTCTTATATATAAATGATAAATAAATGATCTTTGAATCCGGAGCTCGTCATATTGAACGTTGTGTACTTTCTACTCAGAGAGGTTTAGGGAGATATCCGTTAGCGTTAGCACGTCTATGCTATGCTAACTACCGAATGTACTGTAATGATTCTAACAGTGTTGTTCACTTTTTAGCTTCTATCTTTCTTCTGATTATAAAGTGAAATCAAATCATCTAGATCCTTCTCCGTGTGTGTGTGTGTGTGTGTGTGTGTGTGTGTGTGTGTGTGTGTGTGTGTGTGTGTGTGTGTGTGTGTGTGTGGCCCCTGGGAGTCCAGTGAAAGCATTTCACAGCTTTAAACGTTATTTGAGGAGAGCTGGAGGGATCAACAACGACGACAGAGCTGTCAGTCAAGCTTATCGTCACGGCAACGCACACACACACACACACACTCATGGCAGCTGTCAGTCTAAGTGTGTGTGTGTGTGTGTGTGTGTGTGTGTGTGTGTGTGTGTGTGTGAGTCCATTAGTGTGACAGACAGTTAAAGCAGCATTAAGGTCTGGCAGTTGGATCAATGGGAGACAAATGATGGGCTCCACCACCGAGCTGCACGGCGGGGCCCTCTGAGGCCCAGCACGCAGCGGCCCAGCTCTCTGAGAGAGCAGAAGAACGCTTTATCTTGGAGGGCTTCACAGGAAGTGACCTGGCGGCGTGCTCTTACCCGTGCTGACCCCGGAGTTGGCGATGACGGTGGCGTCGGTCCACTGGTCGGCGCTGGAGACGGAGTAGGAGCGCTGGTGCATCCCCTCCAGACCGCGGCTGTTAAAGGACACCAAGCTGACGCCGCTCGCCATCTGAGACGCCGACGAGCTGCTGGTCACCTGACCTGAGGGGGGACGGGACGGGGGGGTTAGACACGCTGACCCACAATGCACCTCTTTCTCTGGCTGCTGAGTGGAGTGTGTTTCTCTGGCTCACTCCTCTCTAAAGCCAGATTTAAATACCTGGAAACACCTGGAGACACTGTAGGCTTTAAACTACATTAAAACACCTGGAAACACCTGGAGACACTGTAGGCTTTAAACTACATTAAAACACCTGGAAACACCTGGAGACACTGTAGGCTTTAAACTACTTTAATATACCTGGAAACACCTGGAAACACCTGGAACACTGAAGGCTTTAAACTACTTTAAAACACCTGGAAACACCTGGAGACACCGAAGGCTCTTACTAGTTCACTTCTTTTGGAGGAAACACACTCTGGAATTGATATTTCAATTTAATTTTAAACTTAAAAATATTTACCTTTTAATAAATCTATAATCTTATTTGGGGGACATGGAAGTCTTTTAATTTGAAGGGGCGTCAAAGGAGAAGTGGGGGACATGGAAGTCTTTTAATTTGAAGGGGCGTCAAAGGAGAAGTTGTTCAATACAATAAAACTCAGCCACATTACACACACACACACACACACACACACACACACACACACACACACACACACACACACACACACACACACACACACACACACACACACACACACACACACACACACACACACACATAAAAGCAGCTTCTCTCAAGCTGGCTGCTTAAATCAAACCCTTGAGTTGGTAAGAGGCTGATCCCCCCCCCCCCCGCCCCCCTGCCTCACCCATTCTCTCATTACAGCTCATTTCTTGGTGCTGGCTGAGCGGAGCCAGGACTCTGATTGCATTAATATTCATGACAATAATTAGTACACGGAGTACGGCTCACTGAATATTCATGCTATTAGCTCGGGCCTGTGTGTGTGTGTGTGTGTGTGTGTGTGTGTGTGTGTGTGTGTGTGTGTGTGTGTGTGTGATTTAACTGCTTCATGTGTGTGTGTGTGTGTGTGTGTGTGTGAGGAGGAGCGCTCGCTTCACTCCACCTTTTGTCTTTTAACACATCTTCCTGTGCGTCTCAAGGCTTTACATCTTTGAATGTTCAACCTTTATTGATTCACGGAGGACAGAACACGGTGGTGTTTACGATGAGAGCAGCAGTAAATGGTTTAATTAAATAATAAACGTGTTGTTTTTTAAAATACGAACCAATACATTTTAATTTTAGAATTTATTTTAACATTTTCTGATTATTTATAACTTTGGTCTGAATTCTTTCCAATTCCCCCAAAAATAAATGTTTCAGGTTACTAAACGTCTTATTTTGTGGGTCCTCTTAGTCTCTACATGTGGACATGTGTCCTCACAGAGACTTTTCTCTTTTAACACGTCTTTATGTGGGTTTCAAGGCTTTAAATCTTTGAATATTCAACCTTTATTGGCTCACTGAGGACAAAACAATTCATTTTTAAAATATCTTTTTGATTATTTATCACATCATTTGTTGGCCAGATTTATTTAAAAAACAAACCAAAACACTTTAATTTTATTAATATATATTTCTTTATTTAATTTGTATTTATTTATTTCTTTACTTTATTTTATATTAATATAATATTTGTTTGTATTTTCACATTATTTATCACATAATTTATTTGTCTTAATTTCCCTCTATATGATATTTTTTGTGGTTACTAAACGTCTTATTTTGAAGGTCCTCTCAGTCTCCTTTATGGACGTGTGTCCTCACCTGGCGTCTGTCCCAGCTGCATGCTGCTCATGTCCTTCGTCAGGCCGTTGGCTTTGGGACTCGGCACGGCGGCGCAGGTGGACACGGCCCGCGGCGGCCTCTTCCCCGGAACCTTCACCGTGGTCCTCAGCAGGTCGATCTCCTTACCGTGGACGTTCTGCATGTAGTCCTAAAGAGACGGGAGGAGACAGTGAGGACAGGACTTAAGATCTGTAGGTGGACATGTTGATTCTGTGATGATTTAGGACGTGGACGTTAAAAACTGAACAATAAATAAAGAATGAAGCAGATTAAAGAGTGAAGAGAGGGATTAACCCGGATAATGAAGCAGCTAATCCTGAGTTATTCAGCGTAAACAAAGACGCTCTAATCCCTCAAAGCAGAGCTGAAGTGGACCAGCTCGCCGGCTCTCATTGGCTCCGCCCCCTAAACACGGCGCCCCGCCGCCGGACGCCCCGCGATGATCAGAGAGGTGAATGAAAACACGAGTACGAGCGGTAATGACGACGAGAGGCGCTTGTTAAATCCACCCACACCTCCCCTCTCTGACCCCGGAGAGGAGCAAGGCATTGTGGGAGGTCGGCCTCCTCTTCAACATGAAGAAGACGAGAAGAAACAAAGCTCGCAACCCGCTGGGACGGATTAAAACCACCGAGGGTCCCACTGATGATGTCTCTGTGAGGACGGGACAAAGAGGACGTTTAGAGGAAGTGAGGACGTTTAGAGGAAGTGAGGACAATTAAAGGAAGTGACAAAATTTGAAGGAAGTGAGGACGTCTAAAGGAAGTGAGGACGTTTAAAGGAAGTGTAGACATTTTTATAAAGTTGGGATATTTAGAGGAAGTTGGGACATTTGAAGGAAGTGAGGACGTTTAGAGGAAGAGAGGACGTTTAAAGGAAGTGAGGACGTTTAAAGGAAATGACGACATTTGAAGGAAGTGACAAAATTTGTAGGAAGTGAGGACGTTTTTATGAAGTGAGGACGTTTAAAGGAAGTGTAGACATTTTTATAAAGTATGGATATTTAGAGGAAGTTGGGACATTTGAAGGAAGTGAGGACGTTTAAAGGAAATGAGGACGTTTAGAGGAAGTGAGGACGTTTAAAGGAAATGAGGACGTTTAGAGGAAGTGAGGACATTCAAAGGAAGTGAGGTTTTGGGGATAAGTCCGTCCTAGTGTGTGTCAAAGAGTGAAGACAAGGAAACAGGAAACACACCTGTGGACTAAAGCTCACATTAACCGGATCACAACCTGAAACATAGATCCTAAAGCAGTGAGGACCGGAGGACCACGTCCTCACCGTCCAGCTGTAGGACTCTAATTGGACCACACACACACACACACACACACACACACACACACACACACACACACACACACACACACACACACACACACACACACACACACACACACACACACACACACACACACACACACACACACTCTCTGTCCCTCGGTGGCTCCGCCTCCCTCTGGCAGCTCGGCTGACAAAAGGCCAATTCAAAGCCAAGTGCTCTCGACGGCGTCTTAACAAGCCACCGGAGAGCCCTCGAGCCAGCGGCATGCTGGGTAAACCCTCCACACACGCACGCACACACACACACACACAGACACACACACACACACACACACACACACACACACACACGCTCCCCTCCGACAGATTGACCGAGGTAATTGAGTCTCCATTTGCATCGGGGAGCTTTCATCATCGGCCTGCTCGTCCACGCGGCGGCGTCCAGGACGGATGTGTGTATCGACCAAACACACCGACGGCAGCTGGCGTGTGTGTGTGTGTGTGTGTGTGTGGGTATAAATGGATGCATAAACGGTGCTCCACTACAGAGAGGTGAATCCTGCTGACGGCGAGCGATGCATGAATCCATAAAGAGCGACTGACACACGATGGATCGAAGAAGAAGAAGAAGAAGAAGAAGAAGAAGAAGAAGAAGAGGGGAGGACGGCAGGTGAAGGAGGAGAAGAAGAAGAAGAACAGGAAGTGTTTAAAGGTGCATTAGAGAGACAGCGTGTCCAGTTTATGAGCTGCAGCAGACATGAAGGAGTTCAGATGTTTGTGCTGCGTTTCACTAACAGGTGTTTCTATTATTGTGTCCACCCCATTCAGACCCATTCGTCCCACAATCATTTTAAAGATATATGTTGTTATAATAAATACAACATTTTAAACTATTAAATCAATTTTGTATAATTATGTTTTTTTTTATTAATCTTAATTATTAAAATTATAAAAAGTATTTTTAATTATTTGTTTTGATTTATTATTATCATTATCTATATTCAGTTTAACTTGATTTATATTATTACAGATTTATTTTAGATATCCTTCATTTTGATTGACTATTAACATGTTTTTATTATTCTTTTAATATTCTTTTAAATAATATTTGTATTTAAAAAAAATATTATATTAATTCTTTATTATCATTATTTTAACCTTTTTTTGTTGATGTTTGTTAATTTTTTATTTAACATTTTAAATGTTCTTAGTTTATTTGATCGATTATAATCTTTCTGTTTCATAATTTCATCTTGTTTAGAATATTCTTCTTTTTTTATTTGTAGTGTTATAATCCAGTATGATAAATGTATCGCGTTATTATTTAAAATATTCTTCGTACTTTTATTACATTTTTGACGGTCTTTTATATCATTTTTATAATTAAATATAATATATTAAATAAATATAAAATATCTGTGTCACACCTGAGTAAGATCATGAAAGCTCAGAAAAAACTCAGTAAGAGGCCCTTGAGTCTCACATATAATGGTTTTAGTTCATCATTAACGCAGGTGACGTGTTCACCTGTAGGGGGCGTGGCTACAGGAGCAGGTAGCTCATCTTCTTCGGTCTTTTCTGTCCCGATCTTCTTCCTCTCACTCTCAACGACACTCTTTTCCTCTCGTTCTCTTAATTAGCGGCATTAATGTGATTTCTTTGCACATAGTCGAGCAATTAGCAGCACTGATTGAGTTTCATTCGATTAGCCTCTGCTAACACGCTAATTGACGCTCGAGCTGCAGATGCAACGCGCTCGGAAAAAAAGCTGTTTGGTGCTGGAGGCGATGTGTGTGTGTGTGTGTGTGTGTGTTTACTCCCGAGTGTGTGTTGATGTGTTAAGTGATGAGTTTTAACACTAATTTACTGCATCAGCTGCTCTAATCGCTGATGGACGTGTGCAGTTTGGTGAAGTGTTTCCTCGGCTCCACGGGGAATCGAACCGACAACCTGCAGGCTGCAGAGGTGCCTTGCTCAATTGCAAAGACCACGAGGATGCTGGGACTTCAACGGGATGTGTTAATAAATAATAAACAGCTTCTTAAATGTGCTTTTCTTTGTGTCATGTGACAGAAAATAAATTATTATGACCCGTCAAAACCAAAGATGATTCATTTGAGAAAATCAGATTAAAGAATATTAAATGTTTCTACTCTTCATCGTTCTGTTTTCAAGGGTCCATTAATTAAAAAACAAAGCAAATAAATTAATAAATAAAATAAAGAAACCGTAACTCAAAGTGAGTCGGGCTGGAATATTAAAAAAGTACAAGTTACACTAATAAATTAATTTCCAATCAACAATTTTTTCATAAATGTCAGAAATAAATGGGACAAAATGTCAAAATTTAAGAGCCAAAGATAAAATATTTAAGTATTATATTTTGTCCAAAAAAACACTAAATATATTCAGTTTTCTTTGCCATAAAAGGGAGGAAAAAAGAAACACATTTAAGAAGATAGCAGCAGCTAATATTTAGCATTTTGACTCAAAACAATTAAGCTTTTATCACTTTAGTTTTCACAGATTAATCAATAAATGAACCTAATAAAAAAGTAAATGAAATTATTAAAATGAAGAACTTTTACTCTGGAAATCTTAGAAAAAATTAAAGTCAATATTATTTTATAAATTAAACTATTATCGAAGTACCTGTTTATAAATATTTATTATATTTATTATAATTAATATTTATTTTATTATTGTGTTACTTTAGATTCCTGTTTTTTTTTACCATAACCCTTGAAATAAATAAGAGTTTAATAAAGAACCTGTCGAATGCGACGCTCCGAACATCGACAAGACAAGTGTGTGTGTGTGTGTGTGTGTGTGTGTGTGTGTGTGTGTGTGTGTGTGTGTGTGTGTGTGTGTGTGTGTGTGGGCAGGATGTTGTGCCAACAGGGCAGAGAGCCGGAGCAATTAGCAGAAACATTACGGCTGATGTTCACATCATCAACGCAGACGTGAGCAAACAGACGACGAGTCCTCATTAATACGCAGACCGTGTGTGTGTGTGTGTGTGTGTGTGTGTGTGTGTGTGTGTGTGTGTGTGTGTGTGTGTGTGTGTGTGTGTGCCCTACATGCAGGCTGGGGTGGTAGGTGAGCAGTCCGTTGTCACACAGCGTCACGTACTTCTTCTTCCACTCCTTGTTCAGAGATTTACCGCTTCTCTTCAGCAGCATTCCCTACAGAGAGGAAACACAGGTACAAGTACACATGAGTACTACTACTACAAGAGGAAACACACGTTAGACATGATGTACAAGTACAAGTACACATGAGCACTACTATACAAGAGGAAACACATGTTAGACATGATGTACAAGTACAAGTACACATGAGTACTACTACTACAAGAGGAAACACACGTTAGACATGATGTACAAGTACAAGTACACATGAGTACTTCTACTATGTGTTGGCACAATGGAAAAGCATGTTTTCTTTTAACAATTGCCAAAACTACAGCGTTTATCACATCCAGAAGCTGTAAAAACCCTCATTATTGTCAGATTTTCATCTTTCTGACGGTTCTTGAACACATCATGTGTGACAAACACTTCCGTCAGATAAAAACAACCAAAACGAAGCTTGAAATTTGGATATTTCATCATAAACATTTTATTCTACACGTCTCATTTAAAATCTCTCCATAAATAAACCGTTTGTTTTAACCAGATTCTGTAAAAACATTCAATTCTGAGCTCTTCAGTGAAACTATGAAGACATGACTGATTCATCTGAGACCAACAGTCATGTGACTAAAAATCTGTGAAACTTGGACTGAAGTGCAGAAGAGTTAAATATTTATAACATGTGGAGCCTCTTTTTTTTCCAACATTGGTAACACATGTTGAAAAATGTTGGATATAAAGATTCCATTGTTTGTAAAATCAATTATCAAAGAAATTCAACTTGTTTTTTAATCTTTTTTTATGATTTATGTCATTCTAACTGCACTAAAGACATGTTCTCTCTACTTCTAGTCATGATCGTTCTGTTTCCACAGAGGAGCAGGACTTTTGTGTCGAAGAGAAAAATGTGTCAGGAAGGGTTAAAGTGTTTCTGAGGTGACGTTCTACACTAAACTATTATAAAGCATCTCTTTATGGATAGTTTGTGTGTCTTGTTAAAACAGGACATGTCGAACATAAATGTTTTTCAGTTCTCTCCACAATCACAACATCCGACTCTCTTTTCTGCCCTTCGTGCACATTAGAGATAAATTACATCCAGAGGTTTTGGAGCGGAGATAACGAGCTCACGGCCAGAAGACGGATCAAATAAAAAGTCTGCCTCTTCCCCCAAAAAAACAACATCTGAACACGAGCTGGACGTCTCGGAGAAATCAGCACTTATTTAATTGTGTGACTCGTTTTTTAAACACTCGCTCTCCTACGCACATCAGCCGCGGCTCACTGGACGTTTAGGCCCAGCGCCCGCACGCCCACACTTCATTTGAGCCGGATTCATTAGGTTACAGAGGGAGAGAGAGGCAGAAGGTCACGGGAAGGCGAGAGAGAGAGGGGGAGGGGGAGATCAGAGAGGCAGGGGGAGGAGCGGGGGATAAAACTGTCCGCTGATTAGCAATTACAGCCGCGCTGCCACGCGTGTCACTTCACTGGACCTCTGCAACATTAACACTCCGACAGAGGATATTAATAGAGTCCAGCCGTGAAGGGAGGAGGGGGGGCACCACTGAAGAAGAGGGGGGAGAGGGGGGGTGAGATGGACAGGAGCCTGCTCTCCGCCGCCCCGACCGCTCAGCTTTCATTACCGCGCTCGGTGGTGGCGGGACGGGCCCCGAGTGACCCCTCGCCGCCGGTGACGGCACATTCGGCGCTAATTGGCGGCGACATAACGCCAAGAAGGGGCGCTTCAGAGTGACGGAGACGGGAGGAGGAGGCGGAGGAGGAGGTGGTGTGATGGACGCCTAAAAGATTCCTCCTGCAGAGTCAGACAACGAGGACAGATCCTTTAGATGAAACCTTCTCTGGGTTCCTCTCTACACAATGAAGCTAAATGCTAACGCCGGCTACGTGGTTGTCTTTACATCTTCATCAGGTCAACAAGGTCACGTCTTGGTTCTGGTTCTGACTCCATGTAGATGTCCACCGTGGTGAACATGATACCAGGTGTAGATTAACTCATGATACAGATGTTTAAAAGGTTTTCACAGGGTATTCATTGGGCGATGTTGTCGCCAACGTCTCGTCTTCGTTAGCTAAGTCTTATTGCGAGTTGTTTACGCCAAGACGCGTTTGACGGACGCCTAAAAGAGTCTACGAGGTGAGATCACGATCCTGGAGAAAATACAGACGGACAACGAACAAGAGTGCTTTAAGAAAAACCTTCTCTGGGTTCCTCTCTACAAAATAAAGCTAAATGCTAACGGCGGCTACATCAGGACAACAAGTCACGTCTTGGTTTTGGTTAAAGACCAAATGTAGATGTCCAACATGGTAAACATGATACCATCATAATGATACAGATGTTTAGACGTTTGTCACGGGCTAGAAACCAGTAGGAACCAGAAGGAACCAGTAGAAACCAGTAGGAACCAGTAGAAACCAGTGGTTCCAGAGGTGTAGACGCGTGTGGAGTCTGTTTCCTGTTGCACATAAATCAGCAGTAATGGTTTAGAAGCCGTTGATCTAATCTGCTTCAGAGGTGATCTCTGGCGTGTGCCGGATCGGTTACTGGCAGATTATCAGTTTTTAGAGCCTCCGTCAGCTCGGCGCTGTTGTTTCCAGTGATTAACACTAATTTGAGCTCATGTCAAGAGGAAGTAAAGCAGAGCGCCGTGAGTGTGTGTGTGAGCTGCAACAACAACAGCGTTTCCCCACGGTGCAGTAAACGCGACTTGACGAGCTTCCTGCTGCTGCGAAGTGAAAGCTGCCGGCAGCCGTGCAGCTGTCAGGCCAGCTGATCATCCTGCCTGTTAGTGAGCGAGCAGCAACATGTTTCCAGGCGCAGACCGAGGATGTGTGTTTACATCAATTAAGACTCCCGAGGTCGGCGAGCCCTCATGGGAGCTTTTCCATTTTAATCAATCAACGGACACAACGGATTATGTGGTCGTTTAATGATCATCACGGGACCAGAGAGGCCTTTTCACAACGACGTTTGTGGTTATGTTACGTTGGAAACATTTGATCTGTTAGTTTTGGTTTCACATGGAATTAACACAAACATACTGATCACCAACATCCCAACGTCACCAACTGTGAGTGTCATTGTCGATGACGAAGAACCGTCTCGTTCTCGTTTCATCGCAGCGTCCTCGTCGCCTAGGACTCATCATTGTCGCCCATCTGTCATCGTAACCTCCGTCCTACGATCAGTCATTTTCGCCTAGGACTCGTCAATGTCTCCTACGTCTCAGCGTTGTTTCCTACACCGTGCCGATATCGTCGCCTACATCTAGCCATCGTTGAATAAGTCTCATCGGCATTGACTAGGACCGGATTGTTTCGTTGTCTCTTTCCTCGCGGCATTGTTGTCGCCTAGGACTCGTCATTGTCTCCTAGGTCGCCAATATACCATCATTGTTGAGGCCTACGTCCCGTGGAAACATTTTACAACAGACTCTTTATGAAGTCAGAGCAAATATCAGAAAAACATGTAGGCCCATTTACCACTGCAACTCGTTTTTTGTTTTGTTGTTGTTTTTCCTGCAAGTCTGCAAGAACTTCCTGTAATCGGTCCGAACCAGTCCTTAAAAAATGTTTTCTATCTAATTTATCTAAAATAATCAACAGTTGGCTTTTCAGTAGAAGTTCGGCAATATGACTTCTATATCCAGATAAAGATTGAAGACAAGTTTGTTGTGAATTGTTCAGAGTGTTTCTGAGTATATGTTGATTGTATCTTGAACTCACAGAGACTTAAGACTACAAATAAGAGAGCAAACTTCCAGTCAGATACAAATATCAAAAGCTATGAGTCTTTTATTTCACGTTATAGATATCTGACTAGGTGTGACTTCTTTCCATTTTTCAGAAAGAAACGACAAAACATGAACACACAATCCACCTAAATGATCCTTTAAATGTATTTAATTTCTGAGGGATTGATCTCTAGAATGTGAAATAAAAAAGACTGAGTAGAGAAGCGACTAAAGGAGAAGGTCAGTAGGATCTCTGACGGATGTTCCGGATGGTTCTGGAGGCCTGGACTGAACTAGACTGGAGGTGAGACAATATTTCTTACGCTTTCCCGTCCAAACCTGGTATTTGGGGAGGGAGACGTCAGCAAATTAATTCTGGTCATCCATCCAGACGATGACAAGCGATCAGTTTGCTGGAGGGGAAGGCTAATTGAACGCCGCGTCGAACCCCTCCTGATGGGTAATATCTTTCATTATTCACCTCCGCGGGCTTCATGACACACACACGTCGCCTCTTATTTTACCTTCGGGAGGGAGTGTGGGGGGGGCGGCCATGACAGCTCACAAGGTCTCCACATGGGATTATAGATGTGGGGAGATAAATACATCCTCAGATATACTCTCTCTGCACCGAGGCACTCCTACGCCCCGGTGAAGTATTGTGGGGTAGTGCTTAGGAAAAGGTCGCTAGCTTGAGGAGGGGGGCTTTGGGGGGCTTTGGGATGAAGTCATTTGTTAAGCATCCGAAAACGTCCAAGGGCATTATGGAGATTTACATCGGTTCTTCTTTACAGATCCAAACAAAGAGTTGTGTTCAAGTGGGAAGAAGCAGGAACGCAAGACAGGAAGGATGCAAGTCGTCTATTAGGAATAAATACGAGTTATAGATCCTTAAAAACTCCCCCGGACACACTCCCTCCTCTCCCACACTGACACACTTCTTCTCCTCGCTGAGGTATTGTGGCGGGGTGCTTAAGAAAAGGTCGCTAGCTCGGGGGAAGCCGAGACACGGAGTCATTCGTTAGCCGACGCATCCGAAGAAACGCTCACAGGGCTGGAACCCGAGGGTGTCTGATTAACGACATAGTCACGTGTTCGGGGAAGGAAACTTTATCTTTCATCTTAAGTTTGAGGATCGTTCCACAAGGTAGAATCCATAAAAACTACAAATATAACAACGCCCACCTTCCATTGTGTGAATCTAAGAAAGGAACTCTCTTAAGGTTTGTTTGCTCCTGGAGGCCGCCCGTCCATCCATGCGGACTAATCTACCCTCTAATCACTCAATCACACCCCTGTTTCCCTCAGACAATGGACTCTCCCCCGGCCTCTTGGAGGGAGTGACAGCGGATCGTGGAGGAGATACGGGGGAGGCACTATCTGTGGAGGAGACCCAGGATGATCTGGAACGGGGAGACCTTTTGTTCTTCCTCGTCCCCGGAGAGCAGGAGGCTAAATTAGAGGTGTCACCCCCCACCCCCACACGATGGCGGGCGGACGCTCCTTCGTCTATCGGCGATCGCAGCTCATCCATCATCCTCTCAGACGGTTTGTGTTCTCAGATCAGGTCTAATCACGGCGAGTTAAAGGAATGAAAGGAAGGAGAACATTTCTGTTTGACTCCAGGTGAACGTCACCTACAAACAACTCATGACCACATAAAGGAGGTCATTCCTACGAGGATCGTCTCGTACATAAAATACATTCAGTACACAAGCTTGTGTTCTGAACTCTCAGATTTATCTCCATCTTCTTTAAAACTATCCTGATATTTTATATCACAGAAGAATAGGACTTCTGCTAGAGCTTCAAATAAATACGTTTGTCGTCATGACGTAAACACAAAGACAAGAAATTGTAAATTAGAGAATTTGATCTTCTCATTGTTTGAGAGAAGGTTGTAGATTATTTCCCCTCTTTTGAAACAAGTACTACTACTTTCATGAGTCCCGTGAACAGAGAATAATCTCCCGTTATACTCCGCTCTCGTTTAAAAGACTGTGCAGTCGAGTGTTTCCTTCTTTAAAGCGTCTCTTCCCTCCGTGAGGCCTCTCGACCTGAACACCGTCGCTACAGGAGACGACGCCACCACAAACAAGTCGAGGTAAAGAACCCACGACGAACATCAGAGCGCCGGTCTCCACGACAAGGTCGCCGCTGATGAGGCAAGGACAGCGGAGGGCCGGACGCAGACCACATCAAATAAAACACCACAGAAGAAGAAGAAGTGGGGGCCGAAGAGGAGCTGATTTATCTGATAAGAGTTCTGGGTAATTAATTAGAAACTCAATTATCCAAACCTTACTTCAGCAGTCTCAATTCATTAGCGGATAAAAAACCTCGCCCCTCGCTCGCCCCCCGACCAACCGAGAGAGAGAGAGAGAGAGAGGAAGTGGAGACGGCGGCATGGCGCTCCTCGTCCTCGGCGGGAGGAAGACCCCTCAGGTCAGCGCTCTGTGGTCCGGCTCATCATCAGTGTACACAAACACACACACATGTGGAACAACAAAGCGGGCCGCGGGGACACACTGAGACACCCCCCACCAAACGGTAGAAACGGCATGGAGCGCTCCGTGGAGACCGCCGTGCAGAGGCGTAATGAGCAGATCTAAAACTGCTCTTTGATTGACGCCTGTGTTCCTTGTTTTAATTATTTCTCAAACTAAAAAGAAAGAGACCCCCCCCCCCCACACACACACACACACACACACACACCACCACCTCCAGAAAAATCTCATTTCAGGGGTTAGTGTGCATGACAAAAATGTCATCATGGCCAAAATGGCTCCGAGCGGTGACAACCTTTCCCAGGGAAATGATATTTTTCCAATCCGGCGGAAGGCGGATCGTGTCACCCTCGTTAAAGCCTTGATAGCAGGTCTTTAATATTCACCGTCTTAATTAGGGCCGCAGTTAATTTCATTAAATTCTTTGGCTGCTAAATGAAGCAGATTATGAGACATCTTTTATTGCGAAGCGTGAAATTACAGCCTGCCCGCTGCCAATGGCGGGGCGAAACTAATGAATTACAGGGTAAATAACACCCGAATTAACCATCCAATTTAACTCCTTACAAAGCGGCCGGCGCCGAGGGGGGACGAGTAGACTTGTCAAAACCACCCAGCCCCGCGCTCGTCTGCAGCCCCGCGAGAGGCAATTACAACCTCGACACTAATCAGCTCCTCACAGTCAAGAAGAAGACGACGGGAAGACGGCGTCGGAGGCCTTGAGACTTCTGCAGGAATCAGAGAGGGAATGTTCTTCTGCAGCAGGAGGTCGACCAGTGGAGGTCAGAAACACAAAGAGTCCTACACGGGACGCTGAAGACCACAAGAGACCGGGTCCACCAACGTGGTCTCTTAGTCTCATCTCACAGGCAACGACTGCGATCCGGTGAACACCATGATTTTACAAACTATAAAGGCCAAAACACTTCAAAAAGATAATAAAGTAATAAAGTAATTGGATTATAATTACTTTAAAAGCTAATTTGTACTAATTTCTATCAGTTATAGTAGCAGAGTTGAGATCTGGGATGCCCACAAAGTCCAGAAAAGAAGTCAAGAAACAATCAGAATGCTGGATTTCTTGACCATAATTTAACCGTAAGTCAAAGGTGATCAATAAAGTTTGATTGACGATTGTTATCCTCCAATATTTAGTAAAATATGAGATCAGGACTTCATTTATGTTTTTCTAGTCTCTGATCTCTGATAATGTTGTATTACAACCAAGAGCTAGTAACGTTAGCAGCACCGCTAACGGCTAACAGGAGGAGAGCTAGTAACGTTAGCAGCACTGCTTTTAATACATAAAAATACAATATTTTATTTCCTTATTATTTGAATTGTGTGTTTTTATGAAGAAAAAAGTACAATGTAAAAGTATT
Organism: Anoplopoma fimbria; assembly: GCF_027596085.1. Lineage (NCBI taxonomy): Eukaryota > Metazoa > Chordata > Actinopteri > Perciformes > Anoplopomatidae > Anoplopoma > Anoplopoma fimbria. The sequence continues at coordinate 1,041,343 of NC_072470.1, forward strand.
ACATTTAGTATTTTTGATGTTTTACTGACTTACTGAGTGGTTTAATTCAAATAAAGAATGTTCTGGATCCTTGTAGACCAGCTGATCTGTATCTGACACTATGGATCATTAATGATCAGCGTATAAAACGTGATCAGGGATCTATAAAAGTTATGTGCCGAGCCTCCAAACGGCTCCAGTAAAAGGTGGTGTTTGTACTGGGCAGCTCCCAGGTGGACCCTCTCCGAGGACCTGAAGGATTAGAGGGACGTCTGCGGTCCCGGCGGCGGCGTCGGAGGAAATTAATTTGTTAGATTGTTTTTCTTTTCAAAGCTCCTCGTCTCGGCGCCATCGTCTCTCTCCGGTAATTAGCGGCTAATTAGCGGCGTGGAGCAGATGTCGGAGGAGCCCCGCGCCGTCAACACAGCCGCTGTAAACAAAAGCTGGACGCATCCGGACGGGACGCGGACCAATCGGCTGCAGGGGGCGGGGCTTCCTCTGAGGTTCCATGAGTCTCTGCTGGACGTCTCGTCCTCGTCTCTCCACATGTTTGAATCTTTAGATCCTCGTGCAGGTTCAGACTCTGAGTTCTTTAGAAGGAACATTAAAGTGGAGAACGCTTTCACCCCGATGGAGAGGCATTTATCCAGACGCTATAGGACTGACTTTGAACGCACCGCTCTTCACTTTTCAATCAATCTGCTGTTTCATTTGCAGTAAAACAGTCGAATAAATGTAAATCTAACTCGTCAGAATTAAGAGTTATGAATAAATAACATTTTTCTGATTGTAATAGAAGATATTTAAACAAATTTATGGATCAAAAATAATGTTTTCAGGATGTTTGATTGAATTCTGAATCTGTATTTAATCTGTTTTTAATTAGGTTCATGATTCTCAAAGTAAATTATCAGTATAGTTTAGATATTTTTACTCAAACTGTTAATTAATACTTATTTACTGTTTTATAGATTTAGTTTTTATACATTTTTCTATTTTAGTCTTTATTATCCAGCATCTTCTTCTCGGTCTCAAACAGCTTCCTCACTAACAATAAACAGCTGGATATAATATTTATAAAAACCTAAAAATAAAAACAACATTTCTCTTGTTAAAAATAAAAGAAACATTAAAAATCTGTTTCTGAGCGACTCCGGCAGAGAAACGGTCGGACATCGTTTCCTGCTGAACTCCCGACTGTGAGCAGAAAACGACGAAGACGACGTGACCTCCACACACACACACACACACACACACACACACACACACACACACACACACACACACACACACACACACACACACACAGTTATTAAGAGAGTGTTTAGGTCTGTCTGTCTGTGCTGAAGAGCTTTCCTGCACATGATACGTGCAGTTTGTGAGGATAATTACCTCTGAGTGGAAACCCGCCCTCTTCCCATTATAACCAACCGAGTCCTGGTCTCTGTGTGTGTGTGTGTGTGTGTGTGTGTGTGTGTGTGTGTGTGTGTGTGTGTGTGTGTGTGTGTGTGTGTGGTTTTAATGAGCGCTGGACTCTCTTCACGGAGGCGTTTCTCCTCTAACAAAAGGAGAAGTGAACCTCCGTCACCTCCAGTGGTGGAGAGTCGCTCTAATGAGATCAGGAGGCGGACAAGTGGCTTCAAACACACACACACAATGACACACACACACACACACACACAATGACACACACACACAATGACACACACACACACTCAGGTACAAGATCAGAATAAACAAAAGAAGAAGTAGCAGTGAGACGCCTTCAGAAACTTGAATCAACAGAAAATCATTTTACATTTAAATCCATAAAAAACAGAGCGATGATTAGAGCGACTTTAACTCTGTTTGACTTCAGGAGTCGGACTCTAATCGTCGTTTCTTGATTCCACAGTTTATTATACAGATTATTAAAGTGTTTTAAAGGAAGTATGTTAAAAACACAGCGTGAAGCTGAAGGACAAATAAACCAATAAATAAAATAAAAATCAATAACGCTTCTGTGGAGCCGTGATCAACTTGGCTGAGACCAAGAGTCACATGACACGAAAATCTGACTGTCCTGCCAAATGTAATATATATATATATAGAAGAAGAAGAAGAAGAAAGAAAAACTAAAAGAAGAAAAACAAAAACAAAAACAAAAAGAAGAAAGAAAAACTAAAAGAAGATGAAGAAGAAGAAGAGGAAGGAGGAAAAGAAGAAGAAAACCAAGAAGAAGAAGAAGAAGAAGAAGAAGAAGAAGAAAACATCTGGCGGTGCGTTTGAGGCCCCTGGGAGCTGCAGAATGATTCTCACACATTCACATCAGTGGATCTCTGCTGTGACTGAACGACGGGAGCTTTTCTTAAAGAGCGACCCCAAACACAAACAGCAGCACATTGACTCCCCCTCTCTCTCTCTCTCTCTCCCCTCTCAGTGTGTCTCTATGTCTCTCTCTCTCTAATCACAGAAGCCATTTGTTCATTAGCAGATTACAAACGAGGCCGCGGCGACGACACAAGAGGCAGCGATTAGTGCTTGTTAATTGTCTGGTTTGCTTGTCGGGAGGAAAAACTACTCCCCCCCCCCCCCTCACCCCCTCCTCCAACAGCTCGTTCCCCGTCAAATTAAGAGCTCAGATTCAGGTGCTCTGCTCTCCGTCGCAGCGGGGATGTTTGATTCTGTGTTCAACACTCCATCCTCTGCTCCTTCTGCCTTCAAAGACAGGCTTTGAGAGGATGAGGAGGGGGATGAAGAGGAGGACGGGGGGGGCGGCGGTCTGTCTGGAGGACCCAGGAGAGCCCCGGTCTCTAATAGATGTTAAGTGTGTGATTCCTCCGTTAATCAGCTCACCTGTTTGATGGGGATGGCTCTCCCGCTGCCGATGCTGTCGGCTCGGGCCTCCGGGCCTTTCTTGTCCTTGTCCGGCTCGCTGGCCTTCCTGGACTGAGGACCGGAAAAAAAAACCCGTTAGTGTCATCATCGTTAATCTGAGGTTCACTGCAGAGAGGCTTCATGGAGGGGAGATGGTTAAGAGGGGTTTACAAGGAGGAGTTAGGATAAGGAGAGAGTCAAAGGAGGAGAAAAAACTGCATCGGTTATAGTCGAGTCATGTCTCTTAGTAGCTATTTTGTGTCCCTTTTTAGCTATTTTGTGTCACTTTGTAGTCGTGTTGTGTCTCTTTTTAGCTATTTTGTGTCCCTCTGAAGTCATGTTGTGTCTCTTTGAAGTCATGTTGTGTCTCTTTGTAGCTATTTTGTGTCCCTTTGTAGTCGTGTCGTATCTCTTTGTAGCTATTTTGTGTCCCTTTGTAGTCGTGTTGTTTCTTTGTAGCTATTTTGTGTCCCTTAGAAGTCATGTTGTGTCTCTTTGTAGCTATTTTGTGTCCCTTTGTAGTCATGTTGTGTCTCTTTTTAGCTATTTTGTGTCCCTTTGTAGTCGTGTCGTATCTCTTTGTAGCTATTTTGTGTCCCTTTGTAGTCGTGTTGTGTTTCTTTGTAGCTATTTTGTGTCCCTTAGAAGTCATGTCGTGTCTCTTTGTAGCTATTTTGTGTCCCTTTGTAGTCATGTTGTGTTTCTTTGTAGCTATTTTGTGTCCCTTAGAAGTCATGTTGTGTCTCTTTGTAGCTATTTTGTGTCCCTTTGTAGTCATGTTGTGTTTCTTTGTAGCTATTTTGTGTCCCTTTGTAGTCATGTTGTGTTTCTTTGTATTGATGTGTCTCTTTGTAGCTATTTTTTGTATGTTTGTAGTCAGGTTGTGTCTTTTCTAGTTGTGTTTTGTCTCTTTGTCGTTGTTTTTCTGCATCTCCTGGAGTCATCTTGGTTATATTTATGATGGTGTTGTGTCTTTGTAGTCATTTCATGTCTCTTTGTAGTCCTTCTTTGGTGCTTTAAACGTCTCTCTGTGGTTGTTTAGCGTCTTTGAGGTCATTTGTTTTGTCTCTGTTTTCACAATCTATCAGATAATAACATGTCCTCTAATCAATAAAGGATTCTTCCCCCTTTATAGACATGAATATGACATATTAAACTTTATTTTGAAACTCACGGTGAAGAGGTTGGAGCGGCGTTTGCTCTGCTTCCTGACGGGCGTCGGCGTGTTGGTGGTCTGCGGTACGTCGATGCGGAGCTCCTTCTGACTCGTGCTCGGCGTCGACGGCACCGAGGACGAGTAGTCGCTCAGACTGCCGCCATTACTCGTCTGGAGGAACCACAGAAGAAGAAGAAGATTTAGATCTTTGTATTCTCTTTATCAGCGTGACTGTGACTGTGGTGACCTCTGACCTGGCTGATGTGGACGGCCGACACCTGCGTGGCGCAGACGGACGAGTGGCTCGGCGAGTTGGGCAGCGACTTGCACGGCCCGATGGAAAGCTGCTGCTTCTTCCTGGTGGCAACGATCTTCTGGGCCACTGAAACACAAAAACACAGGTCACATGACCAGGAGGTCGGACACGCAACTCAACCCAACACAACTGTTTTTCTTGTGATGAATAACGACCATATTATGACTCTTACATGTCTGAACTTTAAATAAACACCTGACACTTTAATAACAGACTAGTTTTAACTTGATTTTCAAAATAAAAGTCCTGCTTTTTTGCTACTGTCACATTTTTCTCTCTGTGGCCTTTGATTTTCAAAATAAAACTCCTGCTCCTCTATGGAAGGTTCTGAAGAACTCTGTCATCAAAGTGAGACTAAGTTTCTTCTTCTTCTTCTTCTTCTCTCTGTCTTTTTGTGGTCGCTGCCCTTGTGTCGGCCTGGAGTCACCCGGAGGTAAATGTTTACGAGCGTCTCCTCATTAACGCGTTAACGAGCTCCAATTAAAACAATGGCTTCATCACCTGTGAGAGCGTGAAACACGGCCCTGTGTTTATTGGAACAGAGATAATGGAGTCACTAAAACGTCTCTAATCCTGATGGAATTATTCATGGAGTCTGGTGGGACTCTCTCTCCGTCACATGTTCCTCTACCTGTTCTCTTTTTTCACACCTGGCAGGTTGTATTTTACCTTTAAGTGTTGGGAACAGTTATGATAAGGCCGCGCTAAATGTTTAAACTGCTCGCTTAATGCAATTTAACTTTATCCATCAATCTGGGTTCTGCTCTGAGGAGCTGCCACTTCTCCTCTAATGGAAACGTCTCCCCTTTGATCGGATTTATGACGGGGCTGCACCTCCCATAAAGAGGGGGGGGTCTGACTCTGCAGTGTTTCACTGTCAAGTCTGAACATATAGAATATATATATATATATATATATATACATGTTCATTCCTTTTGTTTTAAGACCTTTATTTTCATGTTTCAAACTGATTTAACAATATTTTTTAGCAGAAAATGCTTCAAAAATGGACGTCCTAAAACCAGACGGCGTCTCCTTGGACTCGTTACTGAGTCAGAACTGAACATCTGGACATGAAACACAGATTTTAAGATTCAGTGTGTCGTACTCTATCAGAAGATATCACATCATGATCATATTAATGGTGTTCTTTGAGAGAAAACGCTCATAACTCAGCTGTGAAATGACAGAAGAAAGAGGCTCTGTATGTGTGCAGAACCTGCTTGAGAATCTTCACGTTTTAAGGTTTTCTTCAGTCTCACAGCGATTCATTGAAAGCTGTCCGGTTGTCTATGAGCTCACAGCAGACGGGAGCTGATCACCGATCAATCGGCTCAGAAAGAGAAAGATATTTATCAATATGTTGTTAATAAGTCACCTGATCAGGTGATCAGATCCAGTAAAACCTCCAGAGCTGTCGTATTAACGTTAGTCACAATCAGCCTCTAATCTTTCTCTGTTTGAATCCGTCACGAGGCCACATGAGAAGATTAATAGATAAATACATTGATCACAGGTCGCTGATCATTGGCTGAGCTGCACGCTTCACCTCCGTGTGATTGGTGGAGAGAGTCGGGCAGCGAGCAGTGAACGGCGGTGGATTAATGAGGAGAGTTAACACGGTGACTTTTGAAACAGGACTCTGGTGCGCTTCAGACGTTAATAAGAGATGAGAGATATTAATATAAATATCAAGTGTGTGAGGTCTTCTCAGCTCGTTAGCGTGTGCTAACGAAGCGCCCTGCATCTGCACTCTGACACGCGTGTGTGTGTGTGTGTGACAGTGTGTGTGTGACAGTGTGTGTGTGTGTGTGTCGGTGTAATTAAGCTAATTAAATTAGCGCTCTGATGGACGAGGGAGCTCGGCGCTGTCACCCTCCTCCTCCCCCTCCATCCCTCACACAGAGGTCACCCCCCCACTCTGACTGGACCGGACACACACACACACACACACACACACACACACACACACACACACACACACACACACACACACACACACGGAGCCCTTAACAAAGAAAAAGACTGAATCAGATTATTTTAAATATTTGATCAGAATGTTTTCACGTGATGTTGGATTCGTAGACGCAGTCGCTGAATTTAATTAAATAATTATTAATATTATTTATTGTTGCATAAATAAACATTTTGGTTTTTTGCTTTTTTTCTGGATGTTTTTCAATTAAATAACAAAAGAGATGAAGTGATTAAGGAACTAATTAAAAAGATGATTTTAATATTAAATAAACTGGTTTCAGCTCGTTTAATGTGAATATTTTATCATTTTCTTTATTTTTCTATGAGAGTAAACTGAGTTTTTTTCCTGTTGGAACAAAACATGCAGTTTAGTGGATTTAAATCATTTTCCACTATTTTCTGATATTAAATACACAAATATATGAATTAATTAATCTAGAAAATGATCATTAGATTGATTCAATAGGAATAAAATAATGTTTTAAAGCTGCAGACTTCAACGGAAAAATAAAAACAATCAGTCTCTTCACATCGACGCCACACTCCTCTTCCTCCTCCTCATCTTCTTCCTCTTCCTCCTCATCACCAACACAAAAATTGTCACGGCAACGAGCCGGCCAATTAATTTTTTTAACGCTAAATGTTTCGGTCACTCAACGACTTCTTCTCTCTCGTTCTCGTCGTGCTGTAAACCTTCATCACATTTACGACGCTCGCCACAGACGCTTTAATGCACACACACACACACACAGACACAGACACACACACACACACACACACACACACACAAACCAATCATGTCACATTAGAGCGGATCAGCGTTTCTTCTCGGAGCCTCTGTGGCTTGTCGCTGATTATGAAGCTGAATATGAGGAGATGTAATTAAAGCCCCGCCCACAGCCGGCCCGATCAATACAGGAAGGTCATGGAAGTATGCATACGTGATCAATACACACACACACACACACACACACACACACACACACACACACACACACACACACACACACACACACACACACACACACACACACACTCCTTCATAACTTGTGATCTGATCCCCGATCGACAGGATGTTGGTAAACGTGGTTTTAAATGTGAGAGTTTGTTCCGATCCGTCAGAGCAGCAGAAGAAATGAAATCATGAATGTGATCAAGAATCTATTAATATGATCAATAAATATGTATGTGTGCAAATGATCAATCAGACTGCAGCAGCGGGGGATTTAGATGACATGAATCAAACGATGAACCGACAGTAGAATAAATAAATAAGTGAATAAAGAGGATTCTATTAACCAACCAGTCTGTGTAATTTATGGAGGATTTAAAATAAACTTAGATATTGTTAATTTTAAAGTTTTTATGACTTATAAGAATTATAAAATACATTTAAATTTAATTATAATCAATTATATATTTAGTTTTATGTGTAAAATGAGCCAAATTTAAGAACATTTGGTATAAAAAGTAGCAGAATATGTCTTTAAAAAGTATAAATGTGTGTAATAAATAAATATAAATGTGTAAAATATAGTATTTATGTATAAAAGGTCAAATAAACTCCCAACCAAACTCCATGTCATTTATTGAGCATTTAAAGAACATTCCCTACTTTATGTATTAAATGTTATTATTGAGGAGGATGATTAAATCCATTTTAAATTAATAATTTATTTGGTTTTATGTCTTAAATGAGTCAAATTTAAAAACATTTGCAATAAGAAGTAAAATATACAAATTTTATATGAATAAAAGGCCAAATTATGAATTCCCTCTGAAACTATCCATCAACCAAACTCTGTGCAATTCTATGAGTATTTAAGAAAAAAATTAAATTCAGTATAATTGTTCTGTAGCTCCACACATTATGGTTTAAATATTGTTTAATTACACTAATGAGTTTATAATTACAGTTCATTTAATTATCATTCAATTATTTATTTAGTTTTATGTCTAAAAAGAGTCAGAATTAAAATACATTTTGTATAAAAAGCAGCAGAATTTGCCTTAAAATAAACAAAAATAAATCATTTTAATTAGAACAAATACACTTTATCAATAAACGTCTGATCAATGTGATTTATGGAACATTTATCAATAGGCTCAAAGAGGAGGAAACAGATAACTGGATACTGTAAAAACATGTTATTAATATCTGTTATTGATTATCATCCTAATGACCTTCCTGGATTTTCAAAATAAAATGCGAGAGTGTAAATGTTGGAGAATCGTCGTCTTTTGTTACGGGGGCTTTTATTTTGTAGATCCAGGTGTGAGGACCAGTGACACAGGTAGTTAATGTTTATAACCACACACACACATACTGACTCTGTGTGTGTGTGTGTGTGTGTGTGTGTGTGTGTGTGTGTGTGTGTGTGTGTGTGCGATGCTTCTGACCAATTAGAGGAAGGCGAGTGTTTTAAGTGGCTGAAGGCCGAGAGACGAGCGCCGTCATTACTGGAGTCCTCGCCGCAAATTAAGGTCACGCTAAGAAGTAATTAAAGAGAGAGAGAGTGTGTGTGTGTGTGTGTGTGTGTGTGTGTGCTACCAAAACACACTGTCTGTCACAGTAACACACACACATTTTAAGAGTGGAGGTAAAAACACACACTCACACGAATAAACACAAACACACACTAAGACATGGGGTACACACACACACACACACACACACACACACACACACAAACACACACTAAGACATGGGGTACACACACACACACACACACACACACACAAACACACATATACTGAATACTTTAGATACACACTGTCAGAAAAACACACCTTGAAACCATCAAAACAACACAAATAAACCAGACACACACACCTGAGTTGAACTAACACACACACACACACACACACACACACACACACACACACACACACACACACACACACACACACACACACACACACACACACACACACACACACACACACACACAATGACATTACCTCAAGGAACAAAAACGTGAAGACTTTTGGGAGCAGAAAGATTTAAAAAAATGAATAAATAAATAACTAAAATAATAAGAATGCATAAACAGAAACACACACAACACACACACATTCTCTCACACACACACACACACACACACACACACACACTGTGCTGCAGGCGTCTGTCGTGTTTCAGGCGTCGACAGAAAACATTAAAGTCATCGTTCTGCTGGATGATTAAAAAACTGATTAATTTGGGATAATGACGAGAAAAATACGAGGAGACAGAGTCACACACACACACACACACACACACACACACACACACACACACACACACACACACACACACACGCACACACACTCAAACACACACAGTGGAATAATTAAGAAGATAATAAGGCAGCGTTTAGTGTGGAGAGCTTCCTCCTGGGTCGAGAGCAGGAACACACACACACACACACACACACACACACACACACACACACACACACACACACACACACACACACACACACACACACACACACACACACACACACACACACACACACACACACACATTGAATCTAAAGATTATTGATCCACTGATTGGATCACTTTTCGTCTCTGTGTTCCTGTGCTGCCCCCTTCAGGACAAACACAGGAACTACAGGGTCTCCACTCTGATGGAGGACTCAAAGAACCAGACTCCATTCATAAAAGCACTCTAAGCTTTCAGAACACACAGTCTCTGGTAGTAAATGAAAAAGTAAACAAGTAAACAAGTTTACAAAATCTAAAAACTATTTAATGTTGCAGAATCCGGCGTTTCGTTTCTCAAATTCAAACAGGAAACGTGAGATTTAATTGTCGTTTAATTGTGAATTTATGGTGATTTAAATATTTAACTTTTATTGTATTTGTCTCCTAAAGAACCACAGAGTAACTTTATTATTTTATATATATATAAATATATTTTGTATATATTTCTCAGCAGAAGAGGATCATTATGACTGATGTGACAATAAATCATTATTATTTGTATTAATTATCTTTTAAAGCTCAGTTTGTTTTTATTAACAGAAGGTGGAAGTTTAAACTAAATAACAAAATATAAAGACATCATTATATTCTTATAGTATTTTATATTAATGTCAGGTTTATTATTTTAATGTAATATGTTAATAAATGTTATTCTACTGAACACTGGTGAAGAGGAGAATCAAGATATTATTGTATATATTTAAATAATTATATAAATATATTCATATAAATATATATTTATATTTTATAATAAGTAGCTTAAAATACTTCAGAATGTAAGTTTATTTATAAATATATAATAATAAAGAGAATAAAAGAGTGCAGAAAGTAAGTTTATGTATAAATATATCATAATTAACAGTTTAAAGGCCTACAGAATGTAAGTGTATAATTATATATATTATAATAAAGAGTATAAAAGACTACAGAATATATGTTAATATGTATAAATATATTATTATAAAGACTATAAAAGACTACAGAATGTAAGTGTATAATTATATATATTATAATAAAGAGTATAAAAGACACATAATGTTAGTTTATATTTATATTTATTATAATAAAGAGAATAAAAGACTACAGAACATAAGTTTATATTTATATATATTATAATAAAGAGAATAAAAGACTACAGAATATAAGTTTATATTTATATATATTATAATAAAGAGAATAAAAGACTACAGAATGTTAGTTTATATTTATATATATTATAATAAAGAGAATAAAAGACTACAGAATGTTAGTTTATATTTATATATATTATAATAAAGAGAATAAAAGACAGAATGTTACAGAAGTTTATATTTATATATATTATAATAAAGAGAATAAAACAGAATAAGTTTATATTTATATATATTATAATAAAGAGAATAAAAGACTACAGAATGTTAGTTTATATTTATATATATTATAATAAAGAGAATAAAAGAACAGAATGTTAGTTTATATTTATATATATTATAATAAAGAGAATAAAAGACTACAGAATGTTAGTTTATATTTATATATATTATAATAAAGAGAATAAAAGACTACAGAATGTTAGTTTATATTTATATATATTATAATAAAGAGAATAAAAGACTACAGAATGTTAGTTTATATTTATATATATTATAATAAAGAGAATAAAAGACTACAGAATGTTAGTTTATATTTATATATATATAATAAAGAGTACATCAGTCTACAGTTTTAACAGGAGGAGGTCCAGCTGCTCCTAAAGCTCCAGATGTTCCAGATGTTCCTCTAAACGTCTGACTCTCTGAATGAACTTCTCAGTGAACTTTATAAAGAACAAACTGAACTTGAAGGTCGAAGCTTTTAACGGATCCTCTGGACTCTGTGACCTCATCACACCTGAGGATGTGGTCAGTGAGGGCCTCCTCCTCCTCCTCCTCCTCCTCCTCCTCCTCCTCCTCCTCTAATGTCGGGTTCTTTTATTAAACCCGTCTCTGGTAGAACTTAACTGCTGCTCTGTTGGAGCTAAATCGCTGAGCGGCTCCATTTCCTTCTTAATTGGTGAGTGATTAAGAGCGTCCGAATGGCTGCAGCCTGTGGGGGGAGTCGGGGGAGATAGTGTGTGTGTGGGGGGGTCACCTTCCCAGAGGACTGGACCTCCTGCTCTTACCGTCCTGGAAGACTCGCTCCACGTTGAGGCCGTAGGTGGCGCAGGTCTCGTAGTAGGTGCAGCGTTTGAGGTCGTTGGAGAGCTTCCTGGCTCGGCCGTCGTCGATGACTCGAGGGTTCGCTGAGCTGATGGCGTCTGAGGACACAACAGGACTCCGTTATCATCCATGTCCTCTCTTTACACCTCCTCATTCTATAACGGCTGAAGCTTTAGTGGGGCTCTGGCGCCTCCTGCTGGTCAACGTGTGAGCTACACTTCAGGGTCAAGTGGGAAAATACGAAGACGCTAAACTCCTCTGTTTAACTAAGACGTGAGGATGTGCATGATCTATTTTATGTCTTAATAAATCACTTATCAAAAGTAATAAATGAGTGTTTTTACATTATGTTATTATTATGGGAAGAGTACCAGCAAGTAATAAAATACGTATTAATACATTAAAAGTTGTATTTACGGATTATTTTCTGGTTTATAAAGTGTCTGTTGTCTTTTGAAATATCTTTAATCTTTTAAATTGAACACAGATTTCCTGATTAACACATGATATTTATTTAAACATTTTGTTGGTGCAGATGCTTGATGATTATCTTAAAAGATATTTGACTTACAAGTTGATTTCTAAACATGTTTTAAAGCTTTTTATTTGATTGTTTTAGCTCACAGATATTAAATGTAGTATTGCTTATTTATGTGATTAATAAATTAATTAAAGATGTTTATCAGGCTATTAATGAAGATGTTTTCTACTTAAATAAATCATGAATCTCATTAAAATAAATGTCAGACTTTAACTGTAATGGTGGAAACTCACCACCAGGAGGCAGCAGAACCTCACACACCGAGACAGTGTGTATTACTGTGTGTGTGTGTGTGTGTGTGTGTGTGTGTGTGTGTGTGTGTGTGTGTGTGTGTGTGTGTGTGTGTGTGTGTGTGTGTGTGTGTGTGTGTGTGTTGTGTGTACCTTGAGTGCCCACCAGCACCAGCGGCAGGTCGCCGGCGTTCCTGAAGTTGGCGAGCCGGCTGAAGTAGTGATAAACCGTCTGGAAGCTGATCTCGTCCTCCAGACTGAAGACGAAGATCACGGCGTCCACCCACAACGCAAACTGAGGACACGAGGGGTTAAAAACACAGATATTCACATGTTTAAGGAAAACATTGAGTTTTCTTTTAAAGATATATATACAAAGAAACTATATATTTGTGAGGTAGACGTAGAGGTTAAATTTACATTTATTTACATGGAGTCTGGCTGAAAAAAGTCCCAAACAAATGCACTATTTCCTCTTGATTTAGAGTGAGATTTCTATTAGAAATAATACTATATTCCTTTAAAACAACCTTTATTTACATGGAGACTGGTTGAGAATAGTATTTCCTCTTGTTTAAGGTAATTACTCTTATTTTTAAAGCTGAATCTTTATATTTGTGAGGTGGACGAAGACGTTGATGGAAACTTTAAAACCACCTTTATTTACATGGAGTATATATATATATTTCCTTCTGTGTTTTAGATTATAGAGACTTCTTTTAAAGATTAATCTTTATATTTGTGAGCTGGATTAAAGCATTGATGGTTAAATAAATAAGTTAAAAAGCAGACGGGTCCTTTAAGGAGTAAATAGCTGCTCTCAGGATGAAGAGAGACGATGAAGAGCAGAAAGAAAGCTGGTGAATTATTCATAAACTGTCGAGTTTTCCTGTCTAGACTCTGTTTGGTCAGTTTGACATAAAACGCTGACCCACTTTATCTCTGACCCGAAAAATCTTCTTGTGAGCCAGAGAGATGAAACAGAACCGTTTGAACGTAATCAGTTAAATATAGATTGTTTTTTTTCTTCTAATGTCAACCAAGATGAGGAAACAAACACTTCACGACTGCAGTTAAAGATAGAAAAAGGAGAACAATCCTCTGATAGTCTTTCAGATTTAAGTTGTAAATTCATAAGGAAAAAATCACAGATTTAGGAAAAAAATTAGAATATTGTCTGAGATTTTTAATTTGTAAATCTACGAGAAAATAAATTCGGAAATAACGATAATAATTAATAATAATAAATAATGAACAGGTAGAGTGTTGTCTTTGTTGTAAACACTTTAATAAAACTCCTTAAATATATTTTATATATATATTATATTTCTTTCTTGTTAATTTGCGACTTCATACTTCGAGAATATTTTTTTTTTCCTTGTAGTTTTGTGACTTTAATTTCTGAGAATATATATTTTTTCTTTTAATTTTATAGACTTTAACCTCAGAGAATATTCTATTTAATTATTTTAAATTTGTGACTTTAATCTCTGAGAACATGTCATAATAAAAAGAGACTAAACTAAAATGTAACAACTATTTTTTTTACCTTGTTCTCCTCTTTGATTAAAAGTAGAAAAGTATAGTTGATCCTTTCATCAACTATTTATTTAAATAACAGGAAGTAGACGGTAAAGGTGACGTGATGTTTGACTTCTGTAGTAGTAGTAGTAGTGAAGGTATATTAGTACATGTGTATCAGTACATGTGTATTAGTACATGTGTAGTAGTACAGGTGTAGTAGTACAGGTGCAGTACTGACCTGAGCCTCTGGGGGGCCTCCTTCGTCCCTGATGAGGAGGAGGTGACTCTGACCGTCGACAACGATCTCCTTCTTGAAGCGACCGCCTGAATAAAAACAAAAAAACAGTCAGGAAACTAAACGTGATTTATTAAATGTAAAGGACTCTATCTACAGGTGATCAGGGATCAATGACTCAGTGACTGATTGATTGATTGATCGGAGGATGACGACACTAAATGAGAGGATGATGATCAGAGGGACTGAACACAAACAAACAGAAATACATTAAAGGTTTTCAACATTTACATTCATCATCAAAATAAATACTTGTGTCATTTTATAATAAGTAATAATTTATAAAGGGTTTATGAGTTGTAATCAATATATTTAAAACATCTATCTGACCTGATTTATGCTTTTTTAAGTGAAATAAATAAAAGAATCATCTTTAGAAGAAGAAATATTCATGTTTACAGCTGAACTCAAATCAATTTGTCTTCTAGAGTTTAATACAAACAAGTCAGGAAATAATACACTAAATAACAATCAAAATAATATCAAAAAATATGATAAATAATAATAAAAAATAATTAATAATAATAAAAGTAATTGTGTTTTATTAATTATTAAATATTTAAAATATGAGAAAGTGGAACATAAATGTGTGAATTTAATCACATTTTGTTCCTTAAATCATCAGGAAGTTTACTTTTAAAGGATCAATCGTGGTAACAGTGTGTGTGTGTGTGTGTGGACATGCACACGTCTCCACCAACACATGAAGCTTCATGTTGAGTCACATCAGGTTCAGCATCTAGTCCTCTTTAAACTGCAGTACTGTATTTATACTTCATGTACTTTTACTTTACCTGAGTATCTATATTTACTACTATCTGTACTATATATATATATATATATAATTCATACTTTTATTATTTATCTGACAGCTTCAGTTACTCTTCAGAATAAGATTGAACATGAAGAACAGCTGATTTAAAATCATCCTTTATTCTTTAAACACACTACATAATTAATATTTAACCTTTAAAAATGAGTTCACATTTAATTATGCTAACATAAATAAATATAGAATAATAAATACAGAATATACTGTAAATAACAGTAAATATTTCTTATTAAAATAAATAAATTAATGCAAACTTTACTCTCAATAATCAGAGAAATGTGATGTTTTTTGCACATTCATTTAACTCGTTCTTCTTCTCTAATTAAATGTAATAAAAACGCTGAACCGGATCTGTTCTCAACACAGAGATGAAGGACTGATGAAGAGGAGGAGATGAAGAGGAAGATGAAGAGGAGGATAGTTACCTGCATCCACGTCAGCTGGTTTACAGAGCAGAGAAGACAGAGAGCAGCCAGTTAATGACATGCAGAGAGAGAAACCTAAACACAGAGAAACACCAGAAGAAGAAGACCAGTTAAACACAGAGAAACACCACAGAAGAAGAGAGAGAGAGAGCAAACAGAGAAACACCACAGAAGAAGAGAGAGGACAGAGAAACACCACAGAAGAAGAGAGAGAGAGCAAACAGAGAAACACCACAGAAGAAGAGAGAGAGAACAGAGAAACACCACAGAAGAAGAGAGAGAGAGCAAACAGAGAAACACCACAGAAGAAGCGAGAGAGCAAAGAGAGAAACACCACAGAAGAAGAGAGAGAGAGAGAGAACAGAGAAACACCATAGAAGAGAGAGAGCAAACAGAGAAACACCATAGAAGAGAGAGAGAGAGAGAACAGAAACACCATAGAAGAGAGAGAGCAAACAGAGAAACACCACAGAAGAAGAGATAGAGAGAACAGAGAAACGCCACAGAAGAAGAGAGAGAGAGAGAACAGAGAAACACCACAGAAGAAGAGAGAGAGCAAACAGAGAAACACCATAGAAGAGAGAGAGAGCAGAGAAACACCATAGAAGAAGAGAGAGAGAGAGAGAACAGAGAAACACCATAGAAGAGAGAGAGAGCAGAGAAACACCAAAGAAGAAGAGAGAGAGAGAGAGAACAGAGAAACACCAAAGAAGAGAGAGAGAGCAGAGAAACACCAAAGAAGAAGAGAGAGAGAGAGAGAGAGAACAGAGAAACACCAAAGAAGAAGAGAGAGAGAGACAACAGAGAAACACCATAGAAGAGAGAGAGAGCAGAGAAACACCAAAGAAGAAGAGAGAGAGAGCAGAGAAACACCATAGAAGAGAGAGAGAGAGAGCAAACAGAGAAACACCACAGAAGAAGAGAGAGAGAGAGAGAGAACAGAGAAACACCACAGAAGAGAGAGAGAGAGCAAACAGAGAAACACCACAGAAGAAGAGAGAGAGAGAATAGAGAAACACCATAGAAGAGAGAGAGAGAGCAAACAGAGAAACACCACAGAAGAAGAGAGAGAGAACAGAGAAACACCATAGAAGAGAGAGAGAGCAGAGAAACACCAAAGAAGAAGAGAGAGAACAGAGAAACACCATAGAAGAGAGAGAGAGAGAGCAAACAGAGAAACACCATAGAAGAAGAGAGAGAGAGAGAACAGAGAAACACCATAGAAAGAGAGAGAGAGAGCAAACAGAGAAACACCATAGAAGAGAGAGAGAGAGAGAGCAAACAGAGAAACACCACAGAAGAAGAGAGAGAGAGAGAGCAAACAGAGAAACACCATAGAAGAGAGAGAGAGCAGAGAAACACCACAGAAGAAGAGAGAGAGCAAACAGAGAAACACCACAGAAGAGAGATAGAGAGAACAGAAACACCATAGAAGAGAGAGAGAGCAAACAGAGAAACACCACAGAAGAAGAGAGAGCAAACAGAGAAACATCATAGAAGAAGAGAGAGCAGAGAGAACAGAGAAACACCATAGAAGAAGAAGAGAGCAAACAGAGAAACACCATAGAAGAAGAGAGAGAGAGAGAGAGCAGAGAAACACCATAGAAGAAGAGAGAGAGAGCAGAGAAACACCACAGAAGAAGAAGAGAGCAAACAGAGACATCCTGCAGAAGAAGAAGAGAGCCGAGGCTGGACGGTTTAACGTAGATGTTCTGATTTGAAAACAACAGGTCTGAGGTTCCCTGAACGCAGCACAGAGCAGCAGGTTTAGCAGCCAGTAAATACTTCTGGTTTGAGCGGTGAATCCGGGCCGAGGCTTTTTTATTTTTAGATCCCAGGAATTTCCCAACAGCACATCGGTTCTGCTCTGATTTCCTGCTGGTTTAAGAAACGCTTTCTTCTTCTGTCTTTGTCACACCTTCAGGATCAATAAAGATTCAGGATCCATGTTTGTAGTTCTCTAGATAACGAGGTGTTCATTAAGAACCCAGCTCCTTCTGGCTGTTTAACTCTGAATGAACCCACAGTTTCTCCAGAGGGACTCTGAGCTCAATGTGGGTTACTGGGCGGGTCCCAGTTTACATCCCATAATAATCTGAAGCTTTTTAAAGGCCTTAAACACACAAAGAGGTCACAGAGGTTAACGAGCTGCAGCTTCACAGCGAGGGGTTAAATTCATTCTCAGAGTTAAGAGACTCAGACGTACGCTCACGTGTAATTATGTGTTTCTGAGAGGAAACCATGAATCTAAAATAACCAGAAGCTCCTGTAGGAGTGAAGAGTACCTTCACCAAGATGTTTCAAAGTAAAAGCCTGAGGAGAACAGCAGGGGGGTTGTCCTTTGACACATTTAAAAGGCTTTTAATGTGAAACACCTGAGCAGGAAGTGTCAAATAATCAATAAATCAAAATAAAACAAGGTGGATTCAACAGCTACCAGAATAAAAGCCTTGAAGGAAGGGACTCCTTTCACAATAAAAGTCTCAAGGTGGTTCTCTGATGAATCAACAGTCGATGCAGCTGTTTCAAAGTAAAAGCCTGCAGAGAACAGGAGGGGTTTTTGTTGTTTTTAGCCATTTAAAAGGCTTTTAATCTGAAAGATCTGTGCAGGAAGCTGAATTTATTTTGACTATATTATTGACAGTCAAATAATCAATTAAGGAAATATTTTTTGTGAAAAGATGTTAAACTTCTAAGATAAGAAATAATATATACATATATAAATATATATATATTATATATATAAATATATATATATTATATATATATATTTATATAATATATATAAATATATATATTATATATATATAAATAAATATATATGTAAAAAGAAAAAAGAAAAAGAAACTTCCACCATGTAAATAAAAAGGTGGATTTAACAGCTACCAGAATAAAAGCCTTGAAGAAAAGAACTCCTTTCACAATAAAAGCCTTGGCGTGGCCTCTGATGAATCAGCAGTAGAAGAAGAAACTGTTTCTCAGCACGCAGAGAGGAAAGATGTGTTGAAATATTAAAGCAGAATGATAAAGTGGCTCTTTGCTGCTGAAGGTAAAATATGCAGCAGATTGAATATTTAATGAGAAATGTTAGATTTTTATATATTTGTTCACAACGAACACGATGAAAGACTCGGGAGCTCTGAGGAGAAACCGTCCTTCTGGTTTCACCTTTAAAAGATAAAAAC
>NC_072470.1:1065306-1143990 GCF_027596085.1 Anoplopoma fimbria
CATCTCACAGTTCTCCTCTTTCCTTTTATGCCACTGTAAACTCAATGTGTCTCTGACCTTAAACTGGACCAGTGCTCCCAGTAACATCTGATCTGAAACCAGAGTGGGACCTCATGTTGGATGCAAAGTGTTTGTATTTACAGAGTCTACAAAGAGACCCTAAACACAACACACATGTGGACTGTTTACTGGACAGAAAGACACTTTCATCATGGAGGGACACCGACCTGTCTGTCTGTCTTTATTCATGTCTGTCTGTCTCTATTCATGTCTGTCTGTCTCTATTCATGTCTGTCTGTCTCTATTCATGTCCGTCTCTCTGTCTTCTGTCTCTATTCATGTCCGTCTCTCTGTCTTCTGTCTTTATTCATGTCTGTCTGTCTCTATTCATGTCTGTCTGTCTCTATTCATGTCTGTCTGTCTTTATTCATGTCTGTCTGTCTCTATTCCTGTCTGTCTGTCTGTCTCTCTGTCTGTCTTTCTCTATTCATGTCTGTCTGTCTGTCTGTCTGTCTCTATTCATGTCTGTCTGTCTCTATTCATGTCTGTCTGTCTGTCTCTATTCATGTCTGTCTGTCTTTATTCATGTCTGTCTGTCTCTATTCCTGTCTGTCTCTCTGTCTGTCTTTCTCTATTCATGTCTGTCTCTCTGTCTGTCTCTATTCATGTCTGTCTGTCTGTCTCTATTCATGTCTGTCTGTCTTTATTCATGTCTGTCTGTCTGTCTTTATTCATGTCTGTCTGTCTCTATTCATGTCTGTCTGTCTCTATTCATGTCCGTCTCTCTGTCTTCTGTCTTTATTCATGTCTGTCTGTCTCTATTCATGTCTGTCTGTCTTTATTCATGTCTGTCTGTCTCTATTCATGTCTGTCTGTCTCTATTCATGTCTGTCTGTCTCTATTCATGTCTGTCTGTCTCTATTCATGTCTGTCTGTCTCTATTCATGTCTGTCTGTCTCTATTCATGTCTGTCTGTCTCTATTCATGTCCGTCTCTCTGTCTTCTGTCTCTATTCATGTCCGTCTCTCTGTCTTCTGTCTTTATTCATGTCTGTCTGTCTCTCTGTCTCTTTCTGTCTTCTGTGTCTCTCTTTCTGTCTTTCTGTCTCTCTGTGTCTCTCTTTCCATCTGTGTCTCTCTCTTAAGGATCACCCCACACACAGACAGACAGACACTCAGATCAGAGAGCTTAATGGTACTATTGTCTTTATGTTGAGGGTGGAGTGTGTTCCCTCAGGGCAGGGTGTATAGTGTGTGTGTGTGTGTGTGTGTGTGTGTGTGTGTGTGTGTGTGTGTGTGTGTGTGTGTGTGTGTGTGTGTGTTGGGGGTTAACCCTTCGTCTGACTGTGACGAATCGTAGCAGCGTCTCCTCATCAGTCACATGTGACGTCATATGATCTCTTCTTCCTCACACAACATCTAAACTGTGTTTTTATGGTTTTTTAAAGCCAGTTTTAAAGATTTAAATCAAAATCTATAAGTCATGAGTTCAGAACCTGTAATCAAACTTGTTTTATGTGTTGTTTCTGTGAGATCTGAACTGTTATATTTACTCACTTCCTGTTTTCTTCATTTACATCTTTAATCATTTTAAGAATTATAAGTCATTTT
Organism: Anoplopoma fimbria; assembly: GCF_027596085.1. Lineage (NCBI taxonomy): Eukaryota > Metazoa > Chordata > Actinopteri > Perciformes > Anoplopomatidae > Anoplopoma > Anoplopoma fimbria. The sequence continues at coordinate 1,066,917 of NC_072470.1, forward strand.
AACTGTATTTCAGCTGACGTTGAATACAGATTAAAGATGAAGAGGCTTTTGTTTCAATAAAGCTTTGTTTGAATTCAAACCGTCCATCTGACAGCTGATGACAGCTCTGTGTGTGTGTGTGTGTGTGTGTGTGTGTGTTCATTAAACCTGTCAGACAGGTAACACACCTGCTCTATGTTTAACACACACACACACACACACACACACACACACACACACACACACACACACACACACACACACACACACACACACACACACACACACACACACACACACACACACACACCTGGTTACTGTTTGATACCAACAACATGTCATTTATTAAAGGTCATTATTTTAATAAAACTATGAATATAGGAATATTAATATGTTTGAGTAGAAACTAAATACTGGAAGAAATTATTAATTTATCCTTACTTATTTGTTTTAATTCTTAAATAAATCATCAACTTTAACGTTTTGAAAAATGTCTTTGAAAGTTAAAGTATTCGTTAAGTTATTGTCAATAAATAACTGAATATTTTATAGTTTCTACAATAAACACAAGGAGTTTAAAATTATTTTAACTATTTTATTTAAATATTTTTAGATGTATATGTGTGTATTTATTTATTAACTTTATTTGTATTGATGTATCTAATATTTTCTTTTATTATAGGTTTGGTTTATTATTAGTTATATATTTTATTAGTTATTATCACTATGTGTGTTGACCTGGATATATTTGATCTGTTATTCCTTTTTAATATCTTTTAAATCTTTTTTTTCCTTATCTTATATTTTGTTATTGCACTTTAATAACATAAATCTGAGAACAATGAAAAATAAAAACCTCCATTCTTCTTGTTTGGACGGAAAATTTGACATTTTCATAAGAAACGATGCACGAGATCCATCTTTCATTCTGTCTGTCTGTGTGTGTGTTTGACACACACACATATATATATATATATATATATATATTTATATTGTGTACTGTAGTCTGAATACAATAGACTGTGTAGGATAAATTAAGCACTAAAAGTAAAAATGAGTAGTATGTGATTTGCATATATTACTCTTCAGCCAATCAGAACAGGTCTTCTTCAGGAGGATGTTCTTAAAGAGACAGGCACTAAAAAAGTGATTTCTCTGATTGATGGTTTTTATTAAAAAAACAACTCTCCTGGTATTGGGAGTATTTCCTCCAGGCGTGTGTGTGTGTGTGTGTTGATGTTGACACACACACACACACACACACACACATAAACACACACACACACACACATAAACACACACACACACACACACACACACACACATAAACACACACAGTGATTAAAGCAGCCCGAGGCAGCAGGAAGAGGACAGCTCAGACAAAGACGCTGCGTTGTGATTGGCTGGTCTTTTTTTGTATCTCTGTTTACTTCCTGTCTCATCTTCACCTCTTTGACTCTTTTGCTACTAAACTATCAGGTTTCAGCTGGAGTTGACCTTTGACCTCAGGGTGTCTGCTGTTAGGAGCTAATTAGTATTCATGTCGAACACACACACGCGTGACCTCCAGCGACCCCCGGCACAAAGCATTCTGGGACGTTTGAATGGAGGAACAACTCTGACGTTGTTTCTGAATGCTGCAGAAAAAGAATGATAATCAAACTGAATTAAAATAAGCAGACTTTAACATATATTAATCTACATTTCACCAAATAAAATTACTTTCACTCTGTTTTTCAGCTCATGAATCAGTGAAAGATTTATACTAATTTTATTTAAAAAAAATGGACGAATTAAATTAAATATAGACTTTTTAATTTTAAATATAAAATAATAGTGATTTTTTGTACCATATTTGTATTTAAACACAGCATTAGATGGAATATATTTTATTTACTGTTAAACATCTTTTGTTTTAGATGGTGGACTTTAAACTCCACTAAACTCACAGGAGGAATCTTCAGCTCCAGTTAAAGCAGCGTGGGAAACATCGTCTCTACAACGTGAGCTTTATGTACGTGATTCAGCTTCCTGTTTCTCAGACAACGGCGTCCTTGTGAGAAACCGTCAGCTGTTGAGGCGAAGAAACGGCGAGGAGACGACGGCAGCAGGTGTGAGAGGAAGAGAGAGAGTGTGTGAAATATAAAGAGGATGAAGAGGAGGAGGAGGAAGAGAGGAAGAGGTTCTGGACTAAACTAAACCATCAGAACAAAACTGAGTCCTAAAACATCTTGGATATAACAGCCAAAGCTGCAAAAAGCCTGTGGACATAAAAAACTACACCTCCCACGATGCATTTCAGCAACAAACAGCCAATCACAGAGCTTCGTTTAGCAGCGTCTTACAACCCGCAGCTTAAATCAGTTTTCAGAATATTCTGGATGAACTCAGTAACTTTGGCACTGCTGCTCTGATGTCACCATGGCAACGGAGGCCAGAGGCTCATGGGTATTGTAGTTTTCAGAGCCGTCTGTTAAAGGTGAACAGGATTTCTTTGAAACAGAGTCCTTTTACTGCGTTTTAGGAGCTAAAAAAGCAGCAAAACAAAGATTTAGTTTGAGCTTTAACGTGATAAATACTTCTCCATTAAAACCAACGTCAAAAGACCAGTTCATCTGGAGGAAGTTCAGGCTCTGGTTTCCACAAAAGAAGTCAGTTATTATGCAAAACAGAACTCTTTTTAACTGACGTTCATGAACTAAACAAACGACTTCACCTTAAACAAAAAAAGACAGAAGACCTGAAGTCTCAGCTGTCAAAGTTAAATTAAATCATTTGTCATGTTGCTGCTTTATAAAAACACGTTAGATTCAAACACAACATGTGAGGAGATGTTGCCTTCAGGAACCAATCAGAGACGACGTAGAGCAAAGCTTTGTTTCCTGGATTATGTGTGAATAATGAGATAACGTAGCATGAAATGTATGCAGATCTGACTGCTGTCAGCTGTCACACACTCAGTGTTCTACTCCATAATTATGTTCTTTAAGAAGTTTAGTTTAAAATGTAGATATTAAAGAGTAAACGTTACATCACATGACACCAAACTCTTTCTATGTTTCAAACTAAAGGGAACTACGAAATTAATTTTTAAAGTATTTTAAAAAACTAAATAAATAAATAGTAAACCTAATAAATAAAATAAAAAATAAATAAATACATAAAAAAAATACTGTTATTAAAAGATATCACACACACACACATTCAGGTACAGAAAACACACATATTCCTGCAGATAAAAACTCAAACTATCGGAAGCTTAAATCGTACACACACACACATTATGACTGACCTAAATATCAACCCTTTAAATCAGTCAGGGTGAACCATCCCCCACACACACACACACACACACACACACACACACACACACACACACACACACACACACACACACACACACACACACACACACACACACACACACACACACACACACACACACACACGGTCGGTTGGCAGAACGCCAGTTTCTTTCATCCCAAATCAAATAAAACCTCCACCATCTACTAACTGGTTCATCACTTACACACACACACACACACACACACACTCATCCTCACACACACACAGACACACACTCATCCTCACACACACACACACACACACACACACACTGCAGAGCCACTAGGTGTGGGTTTAATCAGAGAGCTTATCATGTCGAGCAGAATTAGACAGAGTTTGTAACAGAGATGAGTAAGTGTGTGTGTGTGTGTGTGTGTGTGTGTGTGTGTGTGTGTGTTATCTTGACAAGCCAACACTTGCTCCACAATGTACACAACACGTCTGCCTTCAGACGGACTCATCTTCATGCTTCTTGTATTTGTAGCCACTCAGAGTTGATCTGAGAAACAGTGAAACACCGACGTGGGTCCAGAACCTGCCTGAGAGAGTTCAACATGTGACGTTCTCCTCAGCGTCACGTTGATCCAGTGATGGTTCTCTTTACATCCATTCGTTCACTAGAGACGGGAGCTGATCACAGATCAATCGGCATGCTTCTTAAGTAAAATGTGCCGGAATTTAAGCTAGCAGTTAGCATTAAGCTAGTAGAGTGCATTTGTACGACCAAAATATGGTCTTTTTACAGCTCAGATGATCAGATTCAGCACTCTATCATCTGATATTGATCATTGATGTGTCCTCACTCATTAGTCTGTATCAGATATATATATTTATATCCAAAAATCAATATCAAACAGACATGTTTACCACGTTGGTGCCTCTTTAAATCTGACTTTTTGGGCTTTTTCTGCACAAAAATGAAGGAAACACCTTCTTTACATGAGAGTAAATACACAGATTTCCCCGCTGCGGGACTAATAAAGGATTATCTTATCTTATCTTAAACAGAGACAGTGTATTTAGTGAACAATCAAAACCAACGCTAGGCCGTGTGTCTGGTTGTAAACTGGTATATTTGGGGTGTGAACTGGTTGTACAAACATACCAGTGGTGTAAAGTTAATTTCAGGTTTATTAGCATCTTTACGCCCCGACTTCCTCTCTGATTACAGCTCCCTTTGTTCTTCTAACTACTGCTTCTGCATGGAGACTTGACTCACTGTGTGTGTGTGTGTGTGTGTGTGTGTGTGTGTGTGTGTGTGTGTGTGTGTGTGTGTGTGTGTGTGTTTCAGCCTACTTACATCATAACGCCGTCTTGCATGTGGAATTCATGTGTGCATTTTTTAAATGTAGTCTCCGCCGGGTATCAAAGGGTTCAGTGTGTTGCGTCAGTGAGCGTCCTTGTCATCTGGCCTCCGATGGATTTGAGCCTTATGTAAGAGCTTTAAAGGGGGGGGGGGGGGGGGGAGCTCCTCTAGCACGCCACCGTCCTCCAGGCCAGTGGTGGATTATGGGTTGTATATAAAAGTTATATATATATTTTAAGTCTGTCATATTAGTTTAATAAAGGCTCCAAGCTATTTCTATGTTTGGCTCTGGAGAGATTTATCTAAAGATTCTTTAACAGAAAGACTGTGTTAAAAACTACAAATATGGAGGTTGAAAGTTTGAGTTTAGTTCGGTATAAAAGCTCTGTAGACATGTTTGTTAATTTCGCCGTTTTCTGCAGAGAGTTTGGAGTAAAAGCTCACACACTTATTGGCTGCAGATTTCAGTTGTATTGTAAACAGAAGGATGGTGAAGAACTATCTTTATCTCACACACACACACACACACACACACACACACACACACACACACACACACACACACACACACACACACACACACACACACACAGTCACTCCTGCAGCAGTTAGGTGGAATGTGCTACTTCACTGCTTCCAACGGCTTGTTCAAATAAGGGAGCACATCCCTCTAAAAACACACACACACACACACACACACACACACCACAAGGTCCATTCTGGTCTGTAGAGGAAGTATGGAGGAGGAGGAGGAGGAGGAGGAGGAGGAGGAGGAGGAGGAGGGTGAAGGACACACATGCTCTCTGACCCCAGGACGACCTCCACCACTGGAGCGACTCGGCGGACGGCTAACGAGCTCAGAGAGAAGCTGATCCGGAGTCAGAGAGGACGGGTTTGTTAAAGTCACCGTTTGGTGTAAAAGAGGACAAACAGAATTCATTTAGTCCTCGGCCCAGTTCTGATGTCCCACAATCCTCGGTTCCTCACCTCTCTGACCCCCCCCCCCACCCTGTTAAATGACGAGTTCACTGGCTTCAACTTAAAAGTGGGAAAAATAAGAACTGATCATAAACTACCATAAATATGTAAACAGGAAGTACATTTATAAAAGTAATAATAAACAGACGACTCATGTTGAAAACAGCTGCTGAATAAACAAACAGGAAGTAAAGGATAAGGAGGGAGGAAAGGGAGAGGAGAGGAGGGAAGGAAGGGAGGAAGAGAAGGAGTGTAAGAAGGAAAGGAGGGATTAGAGAGGGGGAGTAAAGGGGATGCAAGGGAGAACAATATGAGAGAGGGAATGAGGAGAGGAGGGAAGGAAGGAATGAAGGAGAGATGGAGGGATTTGAGAGAAGGAATCAAAGAGGTAAACAAGGGGGAAGGAAGGAGGAGAGGAAGATATCAGAAGAAGAGATGGAAGGGAGAGGAAGGAAAGCAAGGGAGGAAAAGAAGGAGGGAAGGAGACAAGGGAAATAAATCAAGAAAGAGAGAAGGAGGGATGCAAGGGAGAAGAGGAGGGAGAAAAGGAGAGGAGAAAGGAGGGAGAAGAGAGAAGGAAGCAAACTAGGAGAGGATGGAAAGAAAAGTAACAGAAGGGGGAAGGAGGAAAGGATGGAGGGATGAGGGAGCAGGAAAGTAGTCAACAAGGAGGGATGAATGAAGGAGGAAGAGGAGGAGGAGACGGTCATCCCTCCTTTTCTGTGCTCCTGCAGCATTTTCTCTTAATAGGATTTTCTCCCCATTATACTCCATTGTAGAGACGTGACTGTGCATGTGAGTGTGCATGTGAGTGTGCATGTGAGTGTGCATGTGAGTGTGCATGTGAGTGTGCATGAAGGACGAGTTATGTATGAGGAGAAGCAGAGAGGAGGATCAAAGCTTTAACTAAGAAACAGCTCGCTTCATCTGAGGAGTGTGTGAGTGTGTGTGTGTGTGTGTGTGTGTGTGTGTGTGTGTGTGTTAGTATGTGTGAGTGTGTGTTTGTGTGTGTGTGTGTGTTAGTATGTGTGTGTGTGTTAGTATGTGTGTGTGTGTGTGAGAGGGATATCAAGACTTTTTTCTCAGAGAGAGATAACTGGATGCAAAAGTAGACGCAGTAATTGGCAGCCGAGTGTGTGTGTCAGTGTGTGTGTGTGTGTGTGTGTGTGTGTCAGTCAGTGTGTGTGTGTGTCAGTGTGTGTGTGTGTGTGTCAGTCAGTGTGTGTGTGTGTCAGTGTGTGTGTGTGTGTGTGTCAGTGTGTGTGTCAGTGTGTTTTGACACACATGCATTACTTCTGCATGGCTGAGGATATAGGTCACATGAACACACACTCACTCTCCGCCCTGAATACACACCCACATCCACACCCTTTTACACACAACACACACACACACACACACACACACACACACACTAGAAATGTAAAGGCTTCTACCTGAGTACTACTAGAAATGTAGTTTTACTGGAAATACTCCAAAGTTTACTTCTAAGAACTCGTCCACCTGTGACGTCAAAGTATTTAAGATTCTACGTCAGTTTATTACAGAAAGAGAAAAGTAAACGCAGTACTTATACATTAGTACTGGACCATTATGAAGTACATTACTCTCATGTTATACTACACTTTATACCTCTACTCCAGAACGTCTCAGAGGTACATGTTGTACTTTATTTTGTACTACATCTCAGAGGTACATGTTGTACTTTTTACTGTACTACATCAGATCATTGATCAACTTGTTGAAGTATCATTATGAAGTAATTTAAATCAGCTCCACCTTTAAAGTGACAAACACATTAATGACAAATACTTTGGGGTTTTGAGTACTTCTAGTTGTACTTTATAAGTACTCAGTACTTTGAATGTATAGTCGATCACATGGAGGAGCGGAGCGGCTCCACTTCCTGTCTCTCCGTCATGTTTTCCACTCGTCTCGATGGAAAGAGGATGCTGACGGAGACGGACGGAGATAAAGAGCTCCTATTTTAAAACCGGCTGGAAAATATATTTGTTTTTATATATTTGTGTTTTTGTATTTTTGTATATTTGTGTTTTTATATATTTGTGTTTTTGTATTTGTGTTTTTGTATATTTGTGTTTTTGTATATTTGTGTTTTTGTATTTGTGTTTTTATATATTTGTGTTTTTGTGTTTTTGTGTTTTTGTATTTTTATATATTTGTGTTTTTGTATATTTGTGTATTTGTGTTTTTGTATATTTGTGTTTTTGTATATTTGTGTATTTGTGTTTTTGTATATTTGTGTTTTTGTATATTTGTGTTTTTGTGTTTTTGTGTTTTTGTATATTTGTGTTTTTGTATATTTGTGTTTTTGTATTTGTGTGGAGGTGAAATCTGATTTGTTTACATTTTAAACTAATGAAAGACAAACAGACCAATCATCACCCTGCTGTCCAGAACAAACACTGAGGCTCCGCCCCCTCTTTAAGATCACAGTTTACTCTCTTAAGAGGCGGAGCTAAACCTGAGGTTGGGGGCCCCAAAAGAGGCCGCCAGATCAACATGAGGGGGTCGAAGTGGGAGGCATGAAAGCGACCTCTGCAGGTCACATGACAGCAGTGTGATGTCATTACCTTCAGCGCTGCCTCCGTTCATGCTCTCTGTGCTGGACGCCGCCGCCGCCGCCGCCCTCCTATGTGAGCGGTCGGAGGCGGGGCTTCCCGACGGCGTGGAGGTGGTCGCTCCATCCCTACGGGAGAAGATCCCGCTGAAGAAGCGAACGAGCCTCCTCTCACTGGAGCGTCCGCCGCCGCCCCTCAACAGGAAGCCGCCACCGCCGCCGCCACCGCTCTCCGGTTCGTCCTTCTCCGCCGCCAGCCGCTGGAGGTCGCTGTTGTCCAGCGTGCGGTTCTTGTTTCCTCGCGCTCTCTCGTGGCGGCTCAGCTCCGTCATGGAGTCCGTCTTGTTCAGGATGGCGCCGACTTCCAGAGTCCTGCTCTTCTGTCGGGTGGGGTCGAGAGGTGGAGCCGGCGGGACCACGGTTGGCTCGGCCTCCGTCACAATGGCGTCCTTCTCGGCGGCGTCCTTGTCGTCGTGGGCGGTGGCGTCGTGGCCGATGCATCCGGAGCTGCTGTGGTGTCTGTCTTTGGACAGCGCCCGCAGACGCAGCAGCTCGCCGCCGGGCCAGTGCCTGAAGCTGAAGCTCCGGCGCAGCAGGCCGGGCGCACGCTTTGGAGGCAGAGTCTCCGGGGAGGACGCCTTCCCGTTGGTTTTGGCGTCGGGAGGAGGATCGTAGCTGCTCTCCTCCACGCTCCGAGCCTTCAGGAGCCTCCTCTTCTGCTCCACTGGTTCCTCCGGCGGCGCTGTGGCGTGCTCTGCTCCCGGGCCGCCGGCGTTCTCCTTCACCTCCTTCTGGAGGAACATCTTCCTGCTCAGCTTCAGCCTCCCCAGCTCCAGCTGCCCCGTGCTGAACGTCCTGAAGTTCCTCATGTAGCCCCGAGACGAGGACAGCTCGTCCGACTCGTCCTCCACCTCCTGCAGCTGCTCCAGCAGGGCGCCGCGCTGCACCTCCACCGAGCTCTCCCTCCTGAAGGAGCCCAGCTTCTGGTTCTCCCCGTCCTCGCCGTCCAAGCTCTCCCTCTTCACCAGGGTGAGGGAGATCCGGTACACCGTCTTCCTCTGAGGCGTCCCCCTGTCCATCCTGTCCGAGCAGCTGTTCTCCAGCAGGAACATCCCCCGTCCTCCTTTAAACTTTTTGTAGTTCTTTGTTTTTGTAGTTCCCTGCTCTGGTTCAACCTGTTCAGCAGCACCACAGAAGAAGAAGGCTGCTGCAGGAACCCCCTCCTCCTCCTCTATCTACCCGTGCAGAGTGCGTGCTCTGCGGACTGCTCCGGATCCCGCTCCGGTGTCCTGGTCCCCGCATGGCCCCGCATTGTGTGCGCACATCCCCCTCCTCTCACCTCAAACCCGGCTCAGAGTGACTCACCCCCCCTCAGACCCGGACCTGGTGCTCCGGCTCTGACCTCCCTGACAGCGGCTCTAACACGGAGTCCTGGTCCCGGGATCCTGCTCCTCCTCCTCCTCCTGCTCCTCCTCCTCCTCCCGCACAGCCCGCAGCAGCCAGGAGGGAAAACACGGAGCGGAGCGGAGAGCACGCTGGACCGGATCCGAGTTTACCACCACCAACACTGGAGTAATAATTAATAATAATTAAGCCTTTATTAGTCCCACAATGGGGAAATTATTCTTATTATATCATTTCATATTACATATAATAATATTATTATTATATATTATAATATCTCAGAGGGACATATTGTACTTTCACTGATTATAACAGCTGAAGCTCCTCCACAAAAATATATTTTCACATTTTATAAAATATGCCGGATTAATGTTGTTTGTTTTATTTATTTTTTAAAGTTTTTTATGGTTTGTATTTTTTTATAATCATGATTATTATTATTTTTCTCATAATTTTATTATGTATATAAATGTCTTTGAGTTCCCTAAATAGAGCTATATAACTGTAAGATAATTAGTTTCATTTTTCTGTATTATTATTATTATTATTATTATCATGTGTATAAGTGTCTTTGATTTCCTTAAATGGTGCTTTTATTAGTTTTATTTAGGACAGTAGAAGAAGAACTCCAGCTCTTGTTTATATTTAAGACAGTAGAAGAAGAACTCCAGCTTGTATTTAGGACAGTAGAAGAACATAAGACAGTAGAAGAAGAACTCCAGCTTGTATTTAGGACAGTAGAAGAAGAACTCCAGCTTGTATTTAGGACAGTAGAAGAAGAACTCCAGCTTGTATTTAGGACAGTAGAGCTTGTATTTAGAAGAAGAACTCCAGCTTGTATTTAGGACAGTAGAAGAAGAACTCCAGCTCTTGTTTGTATTTAAGACAGTAGAAGAAGAACTCCAGCTCTTGTTTGTATTCAGGACAGTAGAAGAAGAACTCCAGCTCTTGTTTGTATTCAGGACAGCAGAAGAAGAACTCCAGCTTGTATTTAGGACAGTAGAAGAAGAACTCCAGCTCTTGTTTGTATTCAGGACAGTAGAAGAAGAACTCCAGCTCATGTTTTCCAGACTACACTGGTTTCCATTAACAGGGTGGAGCCTCCTCCTCCTCCTCTTCCTCCTCAGTGTGTCTTCAGAGGACAGATCTTCATCACATCTTTTTGAAACAGCAGCAGATGATGCTGTGTCTGAAGCTCACCTTTACTTTGAAAAACCTCACATGTGATCACTACTTTCTATTTTATTTTGACGACGCTTCGTTTAAATATATTTTACATTTTTTGGTTCTGTCTTTGTGAGAAAAACAACATTTATTTAAAGACCATAACTAAAAAATCATGTTTTGAGTCTCTTCATGTCACATTTAATACAAAGGTAATAACACTCTGATTTACTACAACTTGTCTGACACCTAAATGTCTCATTCTAACCCAGAGGAAACTCAGCCTTTTCTCTCTTTCATCCTCCATCTCTCTCATGAGGAGGAAGAGGAGGAGGAGGAAGACTAACTCCTGCTCTCCCAGACCTCCACCTCCACCTCCACTTAAAAACACCGGGGCCTCTGACGCCTTCTGGATTATTACTGGATTAATCAGGATTAGAGCAACTTTCACCTTTCACTATAACACACACACACACACACACACACACACACACACACACACACACACACACACACACACACACACACACACACACACACACACACACACACACACACACACACACACACACACACACACACCTCCTCCTCCTCCTCCCCCCGTCTTCATGCTCGCGACCACGTTTCTGACGCCGAACATGAAGAAGAAAACCCTCCTGTCACATGAAAGCAGTGGAAGTGTTTGACAGATCTTAAGATCTTCTACCTTCTAGTTGTTAGAGAGACATTGAAACCTTCTTTTGATGAATAAACCCATAAAAAATGTACATTTAATCACCTTTATTTCATTGTGAAAGTTCTAGAGTGACTAAAAACAAACAGCAGCAACAGGAAAAAGAAGAGGATGGATTTAGTCTATTTTTCTCCCTTTAAAAGGTTGCAAAACATCAATCATTCTCTCGTTATTTAGTGAAATTCTTGCAGCAAAAAGTATGAAAGAGTGTAAACATAAAATATCAATAAAAGGTGGACAGCTGATCTATAATCTCAGGTGTCTTAATAAAGATGGATGCTTTTACTGTTCGGGTTAAACTATACTGTATCTGTCATTGAGGACGCAGCAGTTAAATAAAATAAAAACAGAACGTCCAGGATGTGAAAAGACGTTTAAATAATGTTAAAACTTCTCCTAAATTATTTCTTTGGTGCCACAATCTGAATTTAAGAGTATTAAAGACGCTTAACGCTTTTAGAAACACTGTTTTCATATCAATGGAGTCAAAGTGAAGCGGACTGAAGGTCTGCAGGGTTCAATCTGGTCTCTGGAGACACTGAGGGTCTTATCAGGACCTGCAGCCTCCTCTTTAGTGCTGCAGCTTACATATAAATATATATATATATATTAAAGAAGAATATATAGATATATATATTTATATATATATCAATTTATTAAAACCAACAGTCAGAAATGTAAAAATATGGAAGATGAGTGTCATAAATACACACACACACACACACACACAGAAACAAGGTGACAGTTGTGTTTAACAAACAGTCAGCGGGGAGCGCTATAATCACACACACACACACACACACACACACACACACACACACACACACACACACACACACACACACACACCTCATCTTTCTCCTCCTGCAGGAGTATTTTTCTTCTTCTGCATCAAAGAGCGACGGAGCGGCAGGAGACCCCCCCTCCCCTCACCCTCCTCCCCTCCCCTCCCCCCACACACACTGCCTCCCTCACCCCCCTGGAGACGGGGAAAATGGGTCAGTTAGCAGGGGGAGGAGGGGGAGCAGAGGGAGGACCCCCTGCTGGGAGGAGGAGGAGGAGGGGGACACACACACACACACACACACACACACACACACACACACACACACACACACACAGTAGAGATGCAGAGCTCATACAAATGTAGTCGGAGCAAAGGATTCTGGGTATGTATTCAGTTCAGGTTCTGAACCAGACTCCTGTTATTTTTTCCCACGTTTAAGAGAAAGATCATCAACACTGTGACCTTAAGAGAGGAGAGAGGAGAGAGAGAGAGAGAGAGAGGAGAGAGAGGGAGAGGAGGAGAGAGGAGGAGAGAGAGAGAGAGGAGAGAGGAGGAGAGGGAGAGGAGAGAGAGAGAGAGGAGGAGAGGTCTTACCTGTGAAGGATGTGAAGGAGGAGGACAGGTGAGCAGCAGGAGGACATGAGGAGAGAAGGAGAGACAGAACCAATCAGAACAGGTTTCATCTAGACGTATTGATTAGATTAAAGACAATCATCTTCATCATCATCGTCATCTTCATCGGACTGAATAAACACTGGTCAGACTCACAGGTGACCTTCAAGGTTAAATGTTAATGAGGAGCTAAAGGTGAGACACAAGCATCTGACTGAAGGAGACGAGGAGGTGAAACTATGGAGGAGGAAGGAGGAGAGAAGGAAGGAGAGGAGAGGAAGAAAGGGAAGGAGAAAGGAGAGGAAATGAAAGTGTAAAAGAGAAAGGAGAGGAAGGGAGAAGGGAACAAGGGAACAAGGAAAGGTAAAGAGCAGAAGCTGGTGCCCTGCCCCACCCCGTGGTCTCGATGCCAGCCTGTTGCCATGGTGACGGTTTGCACGGCTGACTTGGCGCCTGATGGATCAGAGCTACTGAGCTACTGAGCATGTGCAGAAGATTCATTCATTTATTAATGAGGGAAAGGAAACACGGTGGTCTGCTGAGCAACTTTAAGGGCAACGCTGCAACCTCATTTTATTTATGATATGAAGTAAATTAAGACAAAATAAAATGAACAATACAGTAAAATAAACCTAAATAAAAATACATTTAAAATTAAAATAGTCGAAAAAGTAGAATTTAATAAAATAAAAAGTTGAAAGTTTTAAAATAAAAATAAATTAATAGTAAATTAAAAAAAGAAAAATATGTATAAATAAAATAAAATATAGATAAAGTAAAAATAAAATGAAATAAACTTTAAAGAGAGAATTTCTGTTCATGATTTTTCTTCTTCTATTGTTTTTCTGGCACTAGAACCCGTCTCTACTGCAGCACAGATGGAGGCCGGTTCATTATGAATTCATGAATTTATAAAACAAGTAAACATAAACATCACACACACACACACACACACACACACACACACACACCTTTAAGTCGTAGAGAAGAAAGAAGACAGCTGATGTCCAAAACCCCAAGAGAGGCTATGATATGCAAAAACTAGGAACCCCCCCCACACACACACACACACACACACACACACACACACACACACACACACACACACACACACACACACACACACACACACACACACACACACACACACACACACACACACACACACACACTCTCCTGGCTACAATAGGAACCAGATGCTCGTCTGCAGGAGCTGCATTTAAATAAAAGAAACAGTTGGTGAATAATATAGATGTTTTAAATCTCTGTTATTATCAAAGGAAAGAAGAAGATCTATTAAAAAATATTTTCTTTGTGGTTATAAACTAACCAATTAATGAATAATGAACATAAATGCCTGCTTGTGTTCACTGATCAATAAATAACGAGTAAAAGTGATTTTGTGGTTTAAAATGTAAACATTCTGTTAAAAAAGCAAAGTTATTCTATGATACTCAGCTTGTTCTCTTATTTTGAAAATCTTATTGAAACTCTGTGTGTGTGTGTGTGTGTGTGTGTGTGTGTGTGTGTGTGTGTGTGTGTGTGTGTGTGTGTGTGTGAACACACACACACACACACACACACACATTAATATTTGATCATCACACGGTGACTGTTTGCTGTCAAACCTCAACAGAGATGTTTGAGATTAAAGGATCAATAGAAATGTCTCACAGGAAGTGTGTGTGTGTGTGTGTGTGTGTGTGTGTGTGTGTGTGTGTGTGTGTGTGTGTGTGGGCATGAGGACAACACATGTACGCACATACGGAACACATACATGTATATAAACACACGAGTACATAAAAAGTACACACGTCCTGGAGACATTAATTATTCAGAGCCTAATTGAAGAGCCTCTGAAGAGTGTGTGTGTGTGTGTGTGTGTGTGTGTGTGTGTGTGTGTAACAGTTTAATAAAGGGGATTTACCTGCAGGCGGGTTGATCAACTGAGCAACTTTCAGGGCAATGTTGCCACAACAGTGATACAACTGACATTATTAGATTTGTTTTTAAATATTATTATTTATTTTAAATTATTTTTATTATTGTTGTTTCCTGCCATCATATTTCTACAAACACTGAATATTTTTGTGAAGTAAAAACAAGTGAATTAAAAGACAAAATAAAATAAATAAGAATACACTTAAAAATATTTAAAAAATAAATTAAATTAATAAAAAAAGTAAGTAAACATTGGTTTATCAAATAAATAAAAAATGTAAATTAAAAATGTAATAAAATTCAAAATAAATTAAGACAATGAAAGCTAAAATAAAAAAATATGAAAGTAATCTTAAATTATTTAAGTAAATTTATGTTTTAAAATCTAATACTATCTATTAAAATAGTAGAGAAAGCAATCTTTAAAAAAAATATATATATATACATAAAATAATTAAATACATTTAAATAATGGAAAAAATATTATATAAATAAGTAAAATGAGATTAAATTAAATAAATAAAGCCAAATTCCTATAAACTCAATAAAGACATAATATATATACACATGTATTATAGAATACAGACGAGGATGCTGTGAACATCTGGATGTAGAGACTCAGCAGCTGGATCTTAACCTGCTGAGCGTCTCCATTAGTGATGAGACTCTGAGAGGTGACTGACCTACTTCTGCTGAACATCACCATTCACCCAGAGGAGCCCGATGAAGCACCCAACCTCATCATCATCTTCACAGTAGGGGCTCAAAGGCACATCAGCAGATAGTTTGTTCTATTTAAACAGCTGCAGGACGTCTCCAAGACTTTCTGAAAACTACTGAAGTACTTTGTTAGTACTATTGTCTGTCTGTGGGTCACACACAACCTCCCACACATATACACAAAGTAAATTCCCAGCATTCCTCTAATACCAAACACCCACCACAGCTCACTGCTGCCACCTGCTGGTGGAATGAACAGTAACAAGAGGCCTTCAGGGTCCAACTTATAACTCCTCTATTTGGACTGTAGTATAGATTTAAAAAAGGAAAAAACAGTAACTTATAACTGTAATCAATAATATATGTGAAAAGGATGATTATGAGATAAAGAAATAAAAAAACGGAGAAGAAAAACTTGTAAAAACAAGATGAAAGATCTCAATAATATACATTTATTCAAAATGTATGTATTATAGATCTATATTTCTGGATAAATATCAGATAAAGAGGAGCTGTCTTTATCGTAAAGAATCCAAAGTGTGAATCTGAATGAACCACAGAGTCTCTGAATCTGAAGGAGAACATCAGAGTAAAGAACAATAGAACCCAGACTCTGGTAGAAAACAAGAAGTTGAGGACGATGACGGTCGACAGCCGTGACCTGAAAACATTCAGTGAGGAGGACGGAGCATGAAATCTGCTGTGACACATCATGGGTTTGTTCTGCCTGCAGGGGGCGCTGCTGCTGATGAGAGGGATTAACATAGAGGAATAATATTTAAATAAATATAGAGACAAATAACTAAATATAATACAACTTTTTTCACATTTATTTAATTATTTATATATGTAAATATTTTTTTACATTTTAAAAAATATTTATTTATATTTTAGCATACAATGTTATTTTTATTACTATATATATATATATTTATTAATTGTTATATAAAGTAATACATTACTTTTGAAATATTTTTTTATTTGTTAATTTGTTTTCCTGATTATTATTTCCCCTTTTGCTTTTTTTAAAAAACATATTTATTCTTTATATATTTGCAGATTTTTATTTATTTATACACATGTATTCTCTTATTCCTTTACAGATTTATTGTTGTATTTTATTGCACTCCTATGTTATCTTGAATTTTGGTTTCAGACTGTTTCTTTACCTTTTTCTAATTTAGTCATGAATGTTTTTCTGTGTTTCCAGGCTGCAAAATGTGAATCAAAGAGCAGAAAAGTGTAAATAAATGTAAATAAATACCATCTACACTGTCCAGTTGTAGTTCAGTGATCCGGCCAGCAGGGGGCGCCGGTGCTCAAACAATAACTGGGTCGGGGTCCGCTGAGCTGGTTCATTTCTAAAAACCTCTCTGAGCTCAATGTGTCATGAAACAAGAAACATAAGCTCACAGGTTCAAGAGCAGGACACTCGCCACCTCCTACATCTCCCAGAATGCCTTAGTGATGACGTCATGCTATGCAGATACAAAATGTTCAGTGAACATTTCCTGTGATCAATAATTCAGAGTTTAAACGGATCTGATGTTGTTGATCCTTCAGGGTAATCAGAGAGGGGAGTATTCTCCACCAGGATGCTTTGTCTCCTCTCCTCTCCTCCTTCTCTGCCTCACCTCACCTCCTCCTTCTCCTCGTCTCCGGTTAGTTTCCTCTCTCCTCTCTTTCCTCTGCTCGTCTCCTCTCCTTCTCTCCTCTTCTTTCCTCTGCTTACCACTGCTCACTGGTTCCCTCTCTTCTCTACTGGTTCCCTCTCTTCTCTACTGGTTCCCTCTCTTCTCTACTGGTTCCCTCTCTTCTCTACTGGTTCCCTCTCTCCTCTACTGGTCCCCTCTCTTCTCTACTGGTCCCCTCTCTCCTCTACTGGTTTCCTCTCTTCTCGACTGGTTTCCTCTCTTCTCTACTGGTTCCCTCTCTTCTCTACTGGTTCCCTCTCTTCTCTACTGGTTCCCTCTCTTCTCTACTGGTTTCCTCTCTTCTCTACTGGTTCCCTCTCTCTCTTCTCTACTGGTTCCCTCTCTTCTCTACTGGTTCCCTCCCTCTCTCTCTCTACTGGTTTCCCTCTCTTCTCTACTGGTCCCTCTCTCCTCTACTTCTCTACTGGTTCCCTCTCTTCTCTACTGGTTCCCTCTCTTCTCTACTGGTTCCCTCTCTTCTCTACTGGTTCTTCTCTACTGGTTTCCTCTCTTCTCTACTGGTTCCCTCTCTCCTCTACTGGTTCCTCTCTTCTCTACTGGTTTCCTCTCTTCTCTACTGGTCCCTCTCTTCTCGACTGGTTTCCTCTCTTCTCTACTGGTTTCCTCTCTTCTCTACTGGTTCCCTCTCTTCTCTACTGGTTCCCTCTCTTCTCTACTGGTTTCCTCTCTCCTCTACTGGTTCCCTCTCTTCTCTACTGGTTTCCTCTCTTCTCTACTGGTTCCCTCTCTTCTCTACCCTCTCTTCTCTACTGGTTCCCTCTCTCTCTTCTCTACTGGTTCCCTCTCTTCTCTACTGGTTCCCTCTCTTCTCTACTGGTTCCCTCTCTTCTCTACTGGTTCCCTCGTTTCCTCTCTTCTCTACTGGTTCCTCTCTTCTCTACTGGTTCCCTCTCCTCTCTTCTCTACTGGTTCCCTCTCTTCTCTACTGGTTCCCTCTCTTCTCTACTGGTTCCCTCGTTTCCTCTCTTCTCTACTGGTTTCCTCTCTTCTCTACTGGTCCCCTCTCTTCTATACTGGTTCCCTCTCTTCTCTACTGGTTCCCTCTCTTCTCTACTGGTTCCCTCGTTTCCTCTCTTCTCTACTGGTTCCCTCTCTTCTCTACTGGTTCCCTCGTTTCCTCTCTTCTCTACTGGTTTCCTCTCTTCTCTACTGGTTTCCTCTCTTCTCTACTGGTTCCCTCTCTTCTCTACTGGTTCCCTCTCTTCTCTACTGGTTCCCTCGTTTCCTCTCTTCTCTACTGGTTCCCTCTCCTCTCTTCTCTACTGGTTCCCTCTCTTCTCTACTGGTTTCCTCTCTTCTCTACTGGTCCCCTCTCTTCTATACTGGTTCCCTCTCTTCTCTACTGGTTCCCTCTCTTCTCTACTGGTTCCCTCGTTTCCTCTCTTCTCTACTGGTTCCCTCTCTTCTCTACTGGTTCCCTCGTTTCCTCTCTTCTCTACTGGTCCCCTCTCTTCTATACTGGTTCCCTCTCTTCTCTACTGGTTCCCTCTCTTCTCTACTGGTTCCCTCTCCTCTCTTCTATACTGGTTCCCTCTGGTCTTTGGAGGATTTTGGGTTTTCCCCCCCTCAGGCTCCATTTCACACACAAGCCTTGTTTTGCTCCCAGAATGCTTTGTTGTTGGAGCGATCAACTTTCCTCTCCTCCGCCTCATTTCCTCTCCTTTCCTTGCTCCCTATCCTCCTCCTCTTATCCTTAACTAATCCTCCTCCTCTTCCTCCATCGTCTTCATCATATCAGCTGTTCCTCCTTTTGTAAACTGTCACAACAGAAGCATCTCACCACCCCAACGTCCATCTGGAACCAAACTCCATTCATACTAATCAGACTTTAAGTCCAGCACACAGTGTTTCACTTAGTAAATTCTGCAGAAATCAGCAGCCAGTTAAATATTATAGTATATAGTATATAGTATTATATATATAGTATATAGTATTATAGTATATAGTATATAGTATAGTATATAGTATTATAGTATATAGTATATAGTATTATAGTATATAGTATTATAGTATATAGTATTATAGTATATAGTATATAGTATTATAGTATATAGTATTATAGTATTATAGTATATAGTATATAGTATTATAGTATATAGTATATAGTATTATAGTATATAGTATTATAGTATATAGTATTATAGTATATAGTATAGTATTATAGTATATAGTATATAGTATTATAGTATATAGTATATAGTATTATAGTATATAGTATTATAGTATATAGTATATAGTATATAGTATATAGTATTATAGTATATAGTATATAGTATATAGTATATAGTATTATAGTATATAGTATTATAGTATATAGTATTATAGTATATAATATTATAGTATATAGTGTTTATATTTATGTCACAAAGTGAAGTTTAACACGTGTTGTGTTTAAATGATTTGGTATTTCTGCTCTCTAGAAAAAATCTTTTTCTGCTGAAATCTATGAAAGACTGAAAACACTGTGATGCTCTGAGGGTGAGTCATCACAGAGACACTCAGGGGGAGGCAGGAGGGAGGAGACAAGAGTAAGGGAGCAGGAGGAGGAAGAGAGGAGGAAGAAACAAGGACACAAGAGAGAAGAGGTGAAGAAGGGTTAGGGTTAGAAGATGAGAGGAAGGGAGGAAGAGCAAGAAGACAAGGAGAGGAGAGAATGAGAGGAGACAAGAAGACGAGGGAGGAGTGTAAGGGAGGAGGAGGAGAGAGAGGAGAGTGGAGGAGCAAGAGTGGAGGAAGACACAAGGACACAAGGAGAGGAGACAAGAAGACAAGACGAAGGGAGGAAGAAACAAGGACACAAGGACACAAGAGGTGACAAGAAGACGAGAGGAAGAGCAAGAAGACTAGGTGAGGAGAGAGGAGATGAGACGAGATGACAAGGAGAGGAGAGGAGACAAGGAGAGGAGAGGAGACAATGAGAGGAGAGGAGACAAGAAGATGAGGGAGGAGTGTAAGGGAGGAGGAGGAGAGAGAGGAGAGTGGAGGAGGAAGAGTGGAGGAAGACACAAGGACACAAGGAGAGGAGAGAGAAGAGGAGATAAGAGGAAGGGAGGACGAAACAAGGAGACAAGGAGAGGAGACAAGAAGACGGGAAGACGAAGGGAGGAAGAAACAAGGACACAAGAGGAGAGAGAAGAGGAGATAAGAGGAAGGGAGGACAAAGTAAGGAAGGAGAGAACAAGGAGGAGAGGAGACAAGAAACAAGGAGAGGGAAGACGTCTAAAGTCAGAATCAATGGAGGAAAACTAATCAAGGACACAATAAGAGGAGAGAGAAGAGGAGATAAGAGGAAGGGAGGACGAAGGGAGGAAGAAACAAGGAGACAAGGAAAGGAGAGAGGAGATGAGACAAGGAGAGGAGAGAGGAGACAAAAAGACGAGAGGAAGAAACAAGTGGACAAGGAGAGGAGAGAGTAGACGGGGAGATTAGAGGAGAGTGAGGGAGGAGGAGGGGAGGAAACAAAATAAGGAGTTTTAGGAGAGAAGCAAGGAGAAGAGAGGATACAAGGAAACAAGGAGAGGAGACTTTTAAAATGAAATCTTACAAACGAGTCTAAAGTCAGAATCAATGGATGTGAAAACTAATCATGAGATAAAGGTTTAAGAGGACCAGACCTCACTGATCAATAACAGCCGTTTGATTTAAGAGGACCAGACTTCACTGTCTCAGGGACCCTCAAAGACCAGGACCCAGATAGCAGGCTTTTAGGACCAGACCTCACTGAGATACAGCTTTAACAGACCTCACTGATATACACTTTAAGAGGACCAGATCACTAATAATCCCTTACTTAACAAGAGGACCAGACCTCACTGATATACATGCTTTAAGAGGACCAGACCTCACTGATATACAGGCTTTAAGAGGACCAGACCTCACTGATATACAGGATTTAAGAGGACCAGACCTCACTGATATACAGGATTTAAGAGGACCAGATCTCACTGATATACAGGATTTAAGGGGACCAGACCTGGTTATGAGGATGCGTTCATATTATCTGCTGCTTCTCGTTGTTTATGGAGTCATATTAATTAGGTAATAAATCATTCATCGGTGAACGAGGCCTTGAGGGGCTTCGGAGCATCTGCTGCTTCAACGCCTCTGAAAAATAACAACATGGAGGAGCTGAAGAAGATCTGAAAGAACCGAAGCGACGTCGCCTAACGAGAAGAGGTGGACGGAGCAGGAAGTGACATCACCCCTCAAAACGAGAGAGCATTGTTGGGCCGAGGGCAGGAAGCCAGGCTCCTGTTTTTATTCCCCCAGGAGACGTCATGCTATTGTTGTGGTGCGTTCAATGTCCGCGGCTTCCTTCGTAGTAAAAGAGACCGGCTGCAGCTGCGAACATCCAGCTCTCTGCTTCCTGATCGGGACGTCCACTTCATGGTTTATTCTTAGAGTTCAATATAAATAACCAGGGATGGTTGAAGGTTCTATACCGGGAAGGTTCTCTGAAAACTAAACGATGCTGAGAGAGAGGAAGTGACTTTTATTAAACCCTACATGTGTGTGGGAGGTGAAGAAGATGAGGAAGCTCCGTCAGGTGAGCTCCGTCTGTGTGGTCGGAGTCGTTTGAACGGTTCCTCTGTGAGCAGATGAAACAGATGAAATGACTCCAATGATCCCTCTCATCCAGAGTCACACAAAGAACTTCCTGTTTGTGCTCTGCAGGAAATGAAGCTTCCACATTTTTTAAAACCTGTACGTGTCCCTGACCGCCCAACCTGTTTGATTCACACAAGTTTAAAAGGTTTCTTCCTGTTTGTAGTTTGTATCAGAGCCAAAGCTTCACACACAAGAAGCAGCCTAAAAAATGTACAAACATATTCAGTTTACCGAGACATAACTCAATCAATCGGAAAGGTCATGACCGTCATGGGAGCGACGACAGTGTGGTTTTAAACCAGTAACAGGACTGGTGTGAATGAATCAGAGATACAGCTCTGTTCCTCAGGAACTGGGCGGACAGGTAAAACCTCTCAGGTGTCACCTTTCTGTCCGATCGGCAGAATAACTGGTGGGAAAGTCGCTGTAATCTGTGGATCTGTGTGATTCTGCTGTGGTTGGAATACAAGGAGAACTACAGTCCAGTGTTGGTCTAAAATCTGAAAGAGAAGGAGGAGGAGGAGGAGGAGGAGAAGAAGAAGAAGGAGAAGAAGTAGGAGAGGGAGAAGAAGAGGAGAAGAAGAAGAATATGGAGAATGAGGAGAAGAAGAGGGAGAAGAAGAAGATAAAGAAGACGATGAAGAAGAAGTAGGAGAACTAAAATGAGAAGAAGGAGAAGGAGAAGTAGGAGAAGCAGAAGAAGGAGAAGAAGATAAAGAAGACGAAGAAGCAGAATAAGTAGGAGAAGCAGAAGGATAATAAGTAGGAGACGCAGAAGGAGAAGACGAAGAAGAAGATAAAGAAGACGATGAAGAAGACGAAGATGAAGAAGAAGTAGGAGAACTAAGATGAGAAGAAGGAGAAGGAGAAGTAGGAGAAGCAGAAGAAGGAGAAGAAGAAGATAAAGAAGACGAAGAAGAAGAATAAGTAGGAGAAAGAAGGATAAGAAGTAGGAGAAGCAGAAGAAGGATAAGAAGACGATGAAGAAGAAGATAAAGAAGACGATAAGAAGACGAAGATGAAGAAGACGAAGATGAAGAAGAAGTAGGAGAACTAAGATGAGAAGAAGAGAGGAGAAGAAGTAGGAGAAGCAGAAGAAGGAGAAGAAGAAGATAAAGAAGACGAAGAAGAAGAAGAAGTAGGAGAAGCAGAAGAAGGATAAGAAGACGATGAAGAAGAAGAAGAAGAAGAAGAAGAAGAAGAAGAAGAAGAAGAAGAAGAAGAAGAAGAAGAAGAAGAAGAAGAAGAAGAAGAATTAAAGCCACTAGCTGGATTATTTAGAATAATATGTCTTTATACAGTTGAATGATTTTGAGGTGACACTGTCCTCTACTTTGGAATAAAAGGAGTTTTTCTCCGTAGAACTTCTAAACTAAAAACAGTTAAAAGATCAGTGTTCCTCCCGTTCTTCTCCTTCTAAGCGTTCCTGTCTTTAAAACATGCAGATTTGTAAACACTCTTTATGCAGAGAGAAGCAGCTCTTTATCTCCGTCTGTTCCAACGACGGACAGTAACGAGGGGTTCTCAGCTCAACACAATGACTCAGTGATGAGTCACCGCCAACAAACGCTGGAGGTCACAAACGAGCAGAGAGGAACAACCAAAGGATGAAAACCATGAGATGCAGATCGGCCAATCAGCAGAGAGATGCCCAAACCAGAATTAGCAGCAGAGGCCTGGAGCTCTGCATTATTCAGACACAATGACCCATTAAAGATGTGAGAGGAAGAGGAGCAGCAGAGTCACATGTTTCTGATATCATCCATTCAGACGACACGTTTATGTCGATGAAATCATCTGAAACACTTTTAGGATAATTTCACTGCAACAACATGCAGATAACTCATACATGAATGTCAGAAAACAGCAGAAAATGTCTGGTATTAGATTTAATTTACTTAAAATCAGTGTAAACGACAGAGCTTCTATTCAACCATGAATGAAGCAGGAAACCCAACGTCAACGTATCCTCATTCAACAGTTCCTACCATATCGTATTCAAAGGTTACGGCTCAATTTCCGCTTGCTGCATGCTGCCAGTCCTTTCAAAATAAACTTGAGAAACTACTTGATCAGATTTAGGGAACAAAACATCTTCGTAAGGTTTAGAAAAAGAGGTTACGTGACAATCAACATTTACTACTCCTGTTACAGAAAAGATCTCGGATTTCTTGTTTGGAAACAAAGGTGATGACAGAGGAAGCAGTTTTCACAATAAAAGTATGAAATAGAATAGTGTTCCATGTTATATTAAAGTTATATTAAAGCATGTTGGAATCGTTCGTACATGAAACCAGTCTGGATGCTGATTGGTTTTCTACAAAAGAAGCAGTTTGATTCAAACAGACCAGCAGCTCTGAACCAATCAGAGACAGATGTCCTCACAGGTTTGTGTTTTATATAAACAGTGTGATCAATAGTTTATGTGAGGCTGTTTATGGAGGGACGATGGAGAGAGAGCTCCACTGACACTGGATTAATATCTGATTTAAACAGATCTGTAGTTCTTTAACATAAAACCAGAAGCATATTGGCAGAATCCAAAGTACTATATTAAAGATACAGGTGTTTTTAACAACACATATGCTCCTATTAGAGCTACAACTATTGATTATTGTCATTATGGATTATTCTGCTGATTCTTTTCTCTATTAATCATGTCAGAAAATACAAATGAATGTCTTTAAAACACTTGTTTTGATCAATCAACAATCTGAAAATTATTGATTTGCTAATAAAAAAACAAACAATCTTTCAATTTCAGAAGATCAAACATTGGATTCTTTGGTGTTTTAGCTTGAAAAACAATTAATCAATTATTAAATTGATTTGCTCTGGTTGTATGAGTTTCTTTTCCATTAATATGTGTATTTATTATTTTATTCCTTTGACGACAGCCCAACAAACTTAAACATAAAGACTGGAAACAGAGGGAAACTGCTAGCCTCGCTCTGTCCCTCACAAACCATGCGTGATGAGCCTAAAACTAATTATTTTAACCTGAACTTGGAGAAAAAGGGATATTTTAAAGACTTAAAGATGAATTAAGAGAATAAAAGCATCACCTTATCAAACTGTTATGACTGTAAAAAGGTTTCTATCTGGTATACATGTTGCATAATAAGAGGCCTCGACCCCTCAGGTATCTGTAAGTGCTTCGTCCCGTCTGTTGCATCATCATCATCATCATCATCAACATCACTCATGAAGAGTAAACACGCCTCTGGCCTCTACTTCCTGTGTGAACCAAAATAAAAGAGCTTGTTGGGCCGACGGAGGTCAGGGGCAGATAAGAAACACCAGCGCTGCATTCAAGTGCAGTCATGTGTCGGGGAACGCAGATAACGGCGGCTCTCCCTAATGGGGCCCTGGAGGATTTTTACCCAGAGTGCACTGCTTCACTCAGGAGGGAAAACATGGTGGAGAGAATTACTGGTGATGTGAATTAATCTTTAAAGTCTGTAAAATGGTGAAAAATATTTTTATCGTTTTTTACGTCTAAATAATCTAAAATATTAAATTCACAATATAAAACAGAGAAAAAGCACAAAATGTTTATATTTTAGGAGCTGAAAACAATTGATTTTGTTGTTTTTCTGCATTTAAAACATCAAATTAGTTGTTGATTAATTAGCTAATTGATGCCAGTTCCCAGAGACCCAGATGATGCGTTCAATGGTCTCTCTTTGACACTAATACAAGTATTACTCTGATCACAATACTGCTTCCTAACAATACTTTCTATTACACGTTTAAAATCTAACCGTAATTTTTCTGATTGATCACATGCAGAAATAAACAACCTAATTATTGATTAGCCGACTAATCGAGACATATTTGTGGTTCTCCTGACACACGATCAGCCCACTTGATATTTAGCCATTTAATCCGTATGAATCCTCCTCTAACAGCCGCCCACTCCGACTCCTCCACATATCACATCTCTGACATGTATCCTCCTCTTCCTCTGCAGACCGATCGATCAATGAGCATCCTCGGGGTTTTAATGGGCATCAGGACCGGCTCGGGGGACACCCGGTATCTCGTTAGACCTCGTTCTGCAGGAGGACTCTGATGTGATGCTGAGACAGGAAGTAACGGACTGATGTCAACAGCTCTTGTTTCCTTTTAGGGAAAGAATTCTGCTCAGAAACTGCAGATAAATATCTAAATTTAAGAAATACGCCACCTGTTTTATTATAGAAATATAATAAAGATAAAATGTGTCTAAATTGGTGAGAGAATATGGTAAACAGTTGTTGCTAATTTAATGAAAATAGCCGACAAACGTGCAAAAGCTTCTCCATTTTAATCCCAAAATAAAATGTAAAGCAGCGTGCTAATCCGTCAGCTAAAGCTACTCTTATTCTGAAGGCCTGGAACCAGATTACATCATGT
Organism: Anoplopoma fimbria; assembly: GCF_027596085.1. Taxonomy (NCBI): domain Eukaryota; kingdom Metazoa; phylum Chordata; class Actinopteri; order Perciformes; family Anoplopomatidae; genus Anoplopoma; species Anoplopoma fimbria. The sequence goes on from NC_072470.1 coordinate 1,093,188, forward strand.
TAAGTACAGACTGCCCTTAATATTCCAGCTGTTAATCATCTACGACAGGTCATCTATCTGCATTTAAACACAGTTCTGAGGAGGAAGAGACACCAGAGACCCATGAGCCTCGCTTCTGCTGCTACACAGTTTAAACTACAGGTTCTATTATCACTTTTTGTTCATGTTTACTCTTTAGTTGAAGCTCTGTGATTGGATGCATCTTACTGAAATGCACCCTGGGAGTTGTAGTCGGCTTCTCTTCTTCAGTTGTTTCTGAAATATGCATTTTGTTTACATGATAAATCTGTTTTGATCAAATCTTCTCTTTCCTTTCCTTCCTGTTCCAGGTGTTCCATATTCTCCTAAACTATTGATGAATACCTTAATCAATAAACTCTTAAAGGGTCTTCAGACTCTGGACTGGTCTGCTGGTCTCCTCTCTAATCCCAGTTTAACGGATCCATAAAACCACTTGGAGGCGGATTAAAGGAAGAAGGAAAAGTTACGATCTGCAGCTAATCCCAGTAAGATCCCAGTAAGATCCCAGTTAACCTCTTCTCACTGGATCAGCTGTTAGCAATACTGATTGACCTCTGACCTCTGTCTGACCGGAACCAAAGGAGAACATTACTCGCTTCCTAAACTGGGATTTATGGTTAGAATGTTTTTATTCTATTTATTCTGGTTTAAATGGACATATGTGTAGAAAATACTCCTTATTAAAACAAGCCGCTTTGTTTCCTGTGTAGAATAAACATATATCCTGTTTAAAGCCATCAATAAATGAGTTTATTGACGGATAATTAATCTGCAACAATTTACATAACTGATGAATCCTTTTAAGTCGTATTTTTAGAAACAGATGCTAAACAAATATCTGGTTTCCTGTTTCTGAAAGGTGAAAATATCAACAAAATAAGAGATTTGTCTTCTTTTTTTGGTCAGATTAATTGATAAACATGCAGCCAATCAGGAATATTGATGCATTAAGCGTTTGTTGATTTCATCTGGAGAAACCTCTGAGAGGATCATGAATATGAAACGCTCTAAACATCCAGCTACAATAGAGCATGATGCAGAACGCTCGTGCATCAGGCCTAATGAAAGAGGGGCCTGCAGGAGGAACAAAGGATTGTGGGTATTTAATGTGGACAAAAGGTGCAGAGATCTCAGCGTAATGTCTACAGACAGACGGTTACGTAACGTTTTAGAACGCGGCCCTGTGGCTCGTTATTACTGTTATTAGTGCACCTTACATAATCAGAACGCCTCCAGCTGCTGTCCACACAACCACGTCATGAGAGAGAGAGAGAGAGAGAGAGAGAGAGAGAAGAGAGACATGGAGGATGATGAAAACATCCTCATGTTTGTGATCAGACGTTAATTAAACGGTCTGAAAACAAAGAGACACTTGTAGACGCAGCAACGTGAACATTTGAAATAAATCTAAAGCTGTGTTAAATGTGATCTATAACATTAGATGTTATTTATATAAATGTCTGAACACATTTATAGAATTCATAATCCTTCCCTTCATCAACCTGCAGCATCTCTGGACATATGAGCTGCTTCTGCTGCTATATCAATACAATTAAATTAAAAGTAAATATAGAGTCAAATAAAAGTAAGATAAAATAAAGTAAATATAAATAAAATATAAAGTAAAATAAAACTAAAATGAAGTAAAAAAAAAAAAGTCAATAAAATAAAGCCAAATAAAATACAAAGTAAAATAATATAAAATAAGGTAACAAAAGTAATGTAAAATAAAATAAGGTAAGAAAAAAATAAATATATATATATATATAATAAAATTAAATAAAGTGAAATTAAATAAAAGAAGATAACGTTAAATAAAATAAAGTAAGATGAAATATTTAAAATATATATATAAAATAAAATTTGCTTGTTGAAAATTCCGCCTTCAGTTTCAACTACCACATATAAACTCTTTTCTATCTCCTCCTTTACAAACATTGATTCCACTACGTTCTGTTATCACCATCTCTAAAGCGTCCAGGTAACAGGTGAGCCGGCGGCCTCCAGGCGAGATGCATCATCTGATCAATACCAACATTCAGGAGGAACTGATGACAGGAGTGAAAACACTTATTCTAAAGTACCTGTGTGTGACAAACACTTGTAAATCCTGATTAACCTCCACTACAGGTGGTGTCAGTGGGAGTTGAACCCTGAACCCTGCCCGTCCCGCTGCCTTGCTCAACCCAAACGGTTGAAACATGAGAGTCGGACAAACAGAGATCCTGTAGGGCGAACAAACACACACACAGCGGGAATAACTAGGTCACATGGTGCCTTCACTGACTGCAGGCCCGCCAAAATAAGACAAAAGCAGCAGGAGACACAAAGAAAGAGAAAAGGTGTGTTTGTGGAGAGATTACAGAAGAACTGCTCCACCTGTTCTCCACCCGTCTGCTCTGATCTACTGAGGTCTGTTCAACCAATTCTCTCTGTTAAAGGAGTTTAACTGCAGAGTTTCATTCAGACAATCTAACTTTAAAGACCTTTAAAGAGTTTCCTTTAAAAAGCAGCAAAACATCCACAAATAAATCAAACTATTCAAAAGCATGATGCCTATAATTCTTTAGTATCAGTGTTATTATACTGTCCAGCAGTAGATAACAATAAATCCTCATTTTACTAATTAAATGAACACAACCTGGACCCAGATAAGAAGCAGGTTAACCCTTTAAATCTTCTTCATGGATCTATAAAGACTAAATCAATACTATTATATTAATAAATGGAGATGTTTCAGTCTGAAATAGTCATAAAAACATCCAGAATAAGCACCTGAACAGAAGTTTAACAGAATAAATAGAATGTTTTCTAAACCCTGCAGGGTTATTTTCCTGAAAAATCTTGATCCACAACTTCCTGTTGACACAAGCGGCCTCTTGTAGTTCTTGTAGTTTTCTCACGCGTCAGAGTTAATTATCTCCCTTAAAGTGTGATGTGATCGTAAAAGAAGTGGACGTGGTTTCTGTTCCCAGCAGTGTCACCTGGTGCACACACACACACACACACACACACACACACACACACACACACACACACACACACACACACACACACACACCTCAGATTCAAATGAGCATCAACGCCCATCTGAGAATCTGTGTCGCCGTAACAACCGAGTCACCTGCCTCAGAGGAATCACGGAGTCAACACAAACACAAACACACACACACACACACACACACACACACACACACACACACACACACACACACACACACACACACACACACACACACACACACACACACACACACACACACACACACAGCTGGGCGTTTACATAACATGCGTCCAGAGGTCCGGGGTGACAGCTGGGCCTCTGCTGCTGTTTTGGGTTATTTCCAGCCTGAGAGCCGGCCGAGTGAGTCACAGAGCGCCCGGTGTGTTCAGGGGAAAATGGAGAACGGGAACAGAAGCGGCGAGTCACCGCTCTGACTCTTTGTTGTGTTGCGTCGCTCAGACAGATGTGCAGCCACTGAACACATCCAAACGCAGCCTTTGATTTGAGTCACATCACGCTTCTGCTTTTCCTGGAATACACTGAACCAAACTCCAGCCAAACTCCAGTCATTTACTCCACCTTCAGCAGAGACGTCTGAAACTCACCTCTTCAAGAAGCTCTACCCTGAGCCTTCCTCGTAGCACTTACTGTATTCATATTCGTTTACTGCACTTATCCTATACGTAGTAGTTTGTAGCACTTGTTTTTGTCGTAGTAATTTGCCTCTGCACTATACTTTTGCTCTGGTTTATGCTTTAAGATGCTTGTTTAAGAAAGGAGATGCACTGATGACTTCTGGTGACTAGTAGTTCTCTTGAATACCTATGTTGAATACACTTCCTGTAAGTCGCTTTGGATAAAAGCGTCTGCTAAATGACTGTAATGTAATGTAATGTAATGTAATGTAATGTAATGTAATGTAACACAACTGCATTTGTTTTGTTTTAACTCAAAGCCAATATTTATGGAATAGAGTTAAAGTCTATTAATAGCAGCCCTGCCTGACATTTCCTGTGAGTTAAGGTTAGAAAATGACCTTTAAAGCTGCAGAGAAACCTCTTTAGTCAAAGCTGAAAGCTCTCAGAGGTCTGGCTGAGTGAACACGTCAACATGCAGATGTTCCTGAACACACACAGAGAGCAGCTTCTAGTTCAATCTAGAAAACAGAGTTCCCAGCTTCCTTTCATCTTCATCTTCTTCATCATGGGAGCAGATAATCAAATGAAGCGTCTGGAGGAGGCAACAGCCACCGTGTGACGCGTCCTGAGTTCATTCACATCTCTAAGGTTTTGAACTGAATCACAGAGGAGAGCGAGCAGCAGAACATATGAAAGCATGTAAAGGATATCAGCCATCATTGATCAATAAATCAATCCCGAGTGTGTATTGTTTTACAGATCGTAGCACTAAAGAAGGCTCAAGTAGCTGTTCATGTTGAAGAAGACAGAAGATCACAGACAGCAGCCCTCACAGAGCGTCTTTGTTTTGGTTATTAAAAGACAAAAAGAGAAAAGAAGTGTTGTTCTGATGCCAATTTATCTGGTTTAAAAGACGCTGGTACAACATGCACAATCATAACCACGATGCTAAAGATATGATAGGACACAGGTGTATTCAGCCAGTTACAATCCGACAAATAAATATATATATATATAAATATAGAGATGTTTTTATTAAAAAGTGAAGCTCCTGGACACCTTTGCCCCTAAACGTTGATTAAAACATTGAATCTGACCCTGCGTAGAGTCTATTCTCGATATCAGATAGGTTTTCTTATTTAGTTTTCTACTATTCTTAATGTGTGTATTTGTATATTTGTTTTTTCCTTGAATCACATGAATAAAATCTATTTTAAAAACACCTAAACTCCCACAATGTGGAGCTGGGAAACAAATCATGCATAATCCCAGTGCATTAACTGGTTTATAACACAAGTGTGGAAAGGTGCTGCAGACTTTCTAAAGGACTCAGTTCATATTTAAAAAACAGCAGAAAATGAAAACTCATAAGGGTTTCTCCACATCTAACAAACCAGTCAATGCACTGGTTTAGAGCCATTTAAACCAGTCAATGCACTGGTTTAGAGCCATTTAAACCAGTCAATGCACTGGTTGCATAACTGGTTTATAACCAAGTGTGTGGAAAGGACTTTCTAAAGGACTCATTTCATACTTTCTTTAAGTGTAGAAAACAGCAGAAAATGAGGGTTTTTCCACATCTAACAGCCCAGTCACTGCACTGGTTTATAACCATTTAAACCAGTCAATGCACTGGTTTGGAGCCATTTAAACCACTGGTTTAGAGCCATTTAAACCAGTGCATTAGCTGGTTTATAACCAAGTGTGTGGAAAGGACTCATTTAATATTTAAAGTCACCTTAAAAACAGCAGAAAATGAAACTTCATAAGGGTTTTTGCACATTTAACAAACCAGTCAATGCACTGGTTTACAGCCATTCAAACCAGTCAATGCACTGGTTTATAACCATTAAACCCAGTCACTGGTGTGTAACCATTTAAACCAGTCACTGCACTGGTTTGGAGCCATTTAAACCACTGGTGTATAACCATTTAAACCAGTCACTGGTGTGTAACCAGTCCCCGGTACCTGGTGTACAACCATTAAACCCACTGGTTTGTCCCCAGTAACCCACTGGTTTGTAACCATTAAACCCAGTCCCTGGTGTGTCTGGTTTGTCCCCAGTCCCCCACTGGTGTATAACCAGTAACCCACTGATGTGTAACCATTTAAACCAGTCACTGCACTGGTTTGGAGCCATTTAAACCACTGGTGTACAACCATTAAACCCACTGGTTTGTCCCCAGTCCCCCACTGGTTTGTAACCATTAAACCCATTAAACCCAGTCCCTGGTGTGTCTGGTTTGTCTCCAGTCCCCCACTGGTGTATAACCAGTAACCCACTGGTGTGTAACCATTTAAACCAGTGACTGCACTGGTTTGGAGCCATTTAAACCACTGGTGTATAACCATTAAACCCACTGGTGTGTCCCCAGTCCCCCACTGGTTTGTCCCCAGTCCCCCACTGGTTTGTCCCCAGTCCCCCACTGGTTTTCCCCAGTAACCCACTGGTTTACACCCATTAAACCCAGTAAACCCAGTCCCTGGTGTCCCTGGTGTGTCCCCAGTCCCCCACCGGTGTGTCCCCAGTCCTCCCAGTCCTCCCAGTCCTCCCAGCAGTCCTACCTTCGATGGCGATGACGTGCTCGCGCAGCTGCGCGTGCAGCAGCGGCTCGTGCAGCAGCGGCTCGAGCCTCTCCAGCAGCTCGTAGATGGAGTAGATGTTCGGGTGCACGGACTCGAACCTGTGGATCTCCGCCCGGATGGCCGCGGAGGTGGCGAGGTGCTGCTGGTAGCTCATACTGGGAGCGCTGGGAGAGGGGGGGGGAGCATGGCCCTGATGCTAAGCTAACGGGACGATGCTAACAGGCTAATGCTAACAGGAGAGCTTCCCGGCCGCGGAGGGAGAAGCAGCGGAGGAGGAGGAGCAGCGGACCATCCGGAGCACCGAGACCGGAAACACGACGCCACGCGTCCGGGAGAGGCCTTCACAATAAAACCACTCAAACCAATACAACCAATACAACCACTGAAACCACTGAAACCACTGAAACCAATACAACCACCGAAACCACTGAAACCACTGAAACCAATACAACCAATACAACCAATAAAACCAATAAAACCAATGAAACCTATAAAACCACTGAAACCATGAAACCAATGAAACCACTGAAACCAATGAAACCTATAAAACCACTGAAACCAATGAAACCAATGAAACCACTGAAACCACTGAAACCAATGAAACCAATGAAACCACTGAAACCACTGAAACCAATGAAACCACTGAAACCAATGAAACCAATGAAACCACAACCAATGAAACCGCGGAAAACCACCGGAAACCACTGAAACCACTGACACCAATACTGAAACCAATAAAACCAATACAACCAATGAAACCAATAAAACCACTGAAACCACTGAAACCAATAAACCACTGAAACCAATGAAACCACTGAAACCAATAAAACCACTGAAACCAATGAAACCACTGAAACCAATGAAACCAATAAAACCAATAAAACCAATGAAACCTATAAAACCACTGAAACCACTGAAACCAATGAAACCACTGAAACCAATGAAACCAATGAAACCAATGAAACCAATGAAACCAATGAAACCACTGAAACCACTGAAACCAATGAAACCACTGAAACCACTGAAACCAATGAAACCACTGAAACCAATGAAACCAATAAAACCACTGAAACCTGAAAATGAAACCAATAAAACCACTGAAACCACTGAAACCACTGACACCAATACAACCAATAAAACCAATAAAACCAATGAAACCTATAAAACCACTGAAACCACTGAAACCAATACAACCAATACAACCACTGAAACCACTGAAACCAATGAAACCAATGAAACCACTGAAACCAATGAAACCACTGAAACCACTGAAACCAATACAACCACTGAAACCACTGAAACCACTGAAACCTATAAAACCAATACAACCACTGAAACCAATACAACCAATAAAACCACTCAAACCAATGAAACCACTGAAACCTATAAAACCACTGAAACCACTGAAACCAATAAAACCACTGAAACAAATAAAACCACTGAAACCAATGAAACCAATACAACCAATAAAACCACTGAAACCACTGAAACCACTGAAACCACTGAAACCAATACAACCACTGAAACCAATAAAACCAATAAAACCACTGAAACCACTGAAACCAATACAACCAATAAAACCAATAAAACCACTGAAACCAATACAACCAATACAACCAATACAACCAATACAACCACTGAAACCAATGAAACCACTGAAACCAATGAAACCAATGAAACCAATACAACCAATAAAACCACTGAAACCAATACAACCAATAAAACCACTGAAACCACTGAAACCACTGAAACCAATGAAACCACTGAAACCAATGAAACCAATGAAACCAATAAAACCAATGAAACCAATAAAACCACTGAAACCACTGAAACCAATAAAACCACTGAAACCAATAAAACCACTGAAACCAATAAAACCAATAAAACCACTGAAACCAATAAAACCACTAAAACCAATAAAACCACTGAAACCAATAAAACCACTAAAACCAATAAAACCACTAAAACCAATAAAACCAATAAAACCAATACAACCAATAAAACCAATAAAACCACTGAAACCAATAAAACCACTAAAACCAATAAAACCACCGCCTTCACTGTACATCATATTATTATATTCCTTTATTATTAATATATATATATATATATATATATATATATATATATATATATATATATATATATATTATGGTTACAAACCAGTGGGTTAATGGTTATACACCAGTGGGTTAATGGTTATACACCAGTGACTGGGTTTAATGGTTATACACCAGTGACTGGTTTAATGGTTATACACCAGTGGGTTAATGGTTACACACCAGTGACTGGGTTTAATGGTTACACACCAGTGACTGGGTTTAATGGTTGTAAACCAGTGACTGGGTTTAATGGTTACACACCAGTGGGTTAATGGGTTTAAACCAGTGGGTTAATGGTTACACACCAGTGGGTTAATGGGTTTAAACCAGTGGGTTAATGGTTACACACCAGTGACTGGGTTTAATGGTTATAAACCAGTGGGTTAATGGTTACACACCAGTGACTGGGTTTAATGGTTATAAACCAGGGCAGTGACTGGTTTAAATGGTTACAAACCAGTGACTGGGTTTAATGGTTATAAACCAGTGACTGGTTTAAATGGTTACAAACCAGTGACTGGGTTAAATGGTTATAAACCACTGTTTTAAATGGTTATAAACCAGTGCAGTGACTGGTTTAAATGGTTATAAACCAGTGCATTGACTGGTTTAAATGGTTATAAACCAGTGCAGTGACTGGTTTAAATGGTTATAAACCAGTGCAGTGACTGGTTTGTTAAATGTGGAGAAACCCTTGTGTGTTTTCATTTTCTGCTGTTTTTTAAATATGAACTGAGTCCTTTAGAAAGTCAGAAAATGAAACAATAAAACCACTGCTGTGATTAAGTGTGTTTTTTATATTTGTTGACATTTCACACTTATACTCCGTTGTGTGTGTATGTCTGATAGATAGTCGGTTTATTAAAATAAAACAAGATTATTCATTAAGGTGTGTAATTACAGATTTAAATACCTGAATGTTTTAAGTTCGTTAAAATGAGTTTAGACTTTATAAGCTTTGCTAAAATGTACATGGTAAACATATTTAGTGTTTTTATTTTGAAAATCAAACCGCCTTTGTTCCGGTCTTTCTCTCGCTAAGCGGTGCGTACTTGACGTAGTGGAATTCAAGAAGGACGTGTTGCGCGGATTCTGCGCAGAAATGACTTACGCAAAAAAAAAAAAAAAAAAAAAAAAAAATACATTTAGTTTATTGTTATTTTTATAATTTATATGTTTTCAAGATTTTAATTCACATAATTTTACAGCAATGTTAATTTGGGGCCTTTTGAAAATAAAGCTTCAAATAAAAAAAGAAAAATCAAATTCACACAATAAAGCATTTTATTATACATTTCACTTTATTTGATATATTTACATGGACATATTTGTGTGTGTGGTTTGTACATTTGTCAAATAAATGATGAAAAACAACTCCATAATAAAGCCCAGCTGGTACTGCGTGGTATCTGTACATGTAAATACCTCATTCATGGGCTCTATTGTGCTGAAGCTGCTATCTTCTCTCCATCCAGCAGTAGATTGTGCACAATGCCGCCTTTTTTCTTCCCACCGCTCGTCGCCTTGATGCAGCAGTCGTGTTCCCCCAACATGAAGCGTGTCTCTGTCCCGTCGTCAACAAACTCTCCCTGTGGACGGCCACCAAACACAGCCAGAGTTTAAGACATTTAACTGTAGATGAGTCATTTATATGAGAAATATCAAGGTTCTCAATCTTATTCAATGCTTTAAATCATCCTTATCGTTGATCTTTATATTAAGAGGTATTTACACGCAGTCACTTGATAGAAAATCAGCACATTTTAGAGAAAATGAACATGCTTTTGTGGGGGAAAAAATGCACATTTTAGAGAAGAAATGTATGTAATTTTGTGTCAAAAAAGTTACACATTTGAGAGAAAAAAAATAATAATTTTGTGTATTAAAAAATGCACATTTTAGAGTAAAATAAATATACTTTTGTATATTAAAAAAAAGCACATTTTAGAGTAAAATAAATATACTTTTGTATATTAAAAAAAATGCACATTTTAGAGTAAAATAAATATACTTTTGTATATTAAAAAAATGCACATTTTAGAGTAAAATAAATATACTTTTGTATATTAAAAAATGCACATTTTAGAGTAAAATAAATATACTTTTGTATATTAAAAAATGCACATTTTAGAGTAAAATAAATATACTTCTGTATAAAAAAAATCCCAGTATATGGTATAAACTACATAAGTGTATTTTTTCAAATGTAATATACACTTTTTTGACATTCCAGGAGGTGTTTTTAATATAGACTTGGAAAAATGAAAGTTTCACTTAGTATCTTATAACAATAAATGGTAAAAACTGCATGTTTTATTTATCTATTATTATTATTCAGGAACTTCTCTGAACCTCTGGATTTAAAGTAGAATAACTTTATTTAAATGTTTCTGGTACAACAGCTGTTATCATGTGACCCAGAGAGAATCAAACAACAGGCCTCATCAGCTGTTAAACCCAGATTAGTATCTCAGATTATATGATGCTCTATTTAAATATTCTATCGCTCCAGATGGAAGTTAAATGTTTTTAATCTCAGTTACATTAAATAAAATAAAGCTGCTGTCAGACTCTCATTGAGGTTTAAATCACTGGATATTATTATTATTATTATTTATTTATTATGAATGAAACTTTCTCACCGTTGTTTCCATTTTCTGTCCGTTGCACCAAACGTCCATCGTGTCCTTCTCTGTGGGAAACAAGAGCAACAGTATTATATATATATATATATATATATATATATATATATATATATATATATATATATATATATATATATATATATATATACATATATATTCATATTTATACATACATATATAAAAATATATAACATAAAGATGAAATGCTGCAAGAAACAAGAAGGAATGAGTGAAAATAATGTAACTAAGTTGTTCATTTGTTGCCAGAGTATATTCACTAAAACACGTAAGTACAATTTTGACGTAGTTGTACTTCACTTGAGTATTTACATTTTATGCAAAAATATACTTCCACTGCACCACATTTGTGCATGTACTTGTTCATGATCAAAACCAAATAATATTGGATAATAAAGGATCCTGTCGGCATCAGGAGTACTTTAAGTGAAGTAACTCTTTGTAGTGAGGAGTATTTCTTCACAGTGATATTTCTACTGCATCTGAAGTTACATTTTATGGTATTTCTACTGCATCTGAATATTTTGTATTGAGTAGTACTTCTACACTGTGGTACTTTTACTGTGACTGAAGTAATGTTTTCTGGTATTCCTGCTGTATCTGAAGTTATACTTTGTATTCAGGAGTACTTCTACATTGAAGTATTTCTACTGTAACCAAAGTCAAATTTTGTGGTATTTCTACTGTAACTGCAGTTACATTTTTTTTTCTTTCTACTGAATCTTAAGTATTATTCTGTGGTATTTCTACTAGTTGTATTTCTACTGTATCTGAAGTAATGTTTTGTGGTATTTCTACAGGAACAAAAGTATTATTTGTGGTATTTCTAGAGTATATCTGTAGTATTATTTTGTGTTATTCTACTTTAACTGCAGTAACATTTTGTGGTATTTCTGAACTCGTGTCTCATGTCTCTCATCACACATATGATGTCATCATCACTCATGTCTCTCATAAGACACATATGATGTCATCATCACTCATGTCTCTCATCACACATATGATGTCATCATCACTCGTCTCTCATCACACATATGATGATCACTCATGTCTCTCATAAGACACATATGATGTCATCATCACTCGTCTCTCATCACACATATGATGTCATCATCACTCATGTCTCTCATCACACATATGATGTCATCATCACTCATGTCTCTCATAAGACATATGATGTCATCATCACTCATGTCTCTCATAACACATATGATGTCATCATCACTCGTCTCTCATCACACATATGATGTCATCATCACTCATGTCTCTCATCACACATATGATGTCATCATCACTCGTCTCTCATCACACATATGATGTCATCATCATGTCTCTCATCACACATATGATGTCATCATCATCACACATATGATGTCATCATCACTCATGTCTCTCATCACACATATGATGTCATCATCACTCATGTCTCTCACACATATGATGTCATCATCATCTCATCACACATATGATGTCATCATCACTCATGTCTCTCATCACATATGATGTCATCATCATGATGTCATCATCACTCATGTCTCTCATCACACATATGATGTCATCATCACTCATGTCTCTCATCACACATATGATGTCATCATCACTCATGTCTCTCATCACACATATGATGTCATCATCACTCACACATATGATGATGTCATCATCACTCGTCTCTCATCACACATATGATGTCATCATCACTCATGTCTCTCATCACACATATGATGTCATCATCACTCGTCTCTCATCACACATATGATGTCATCATCACTCATGTCTCTCATCATATGATGTCATCATCACTGCCTCTCATCACACATATGATGTCATCATCACTCATGTCTCTCATCACACATATGATGTCATCATCACTCATGTCTCTCATCACACATATGATGTCATCATCACTCATGTCTCTCATCACACATATGATGTCATCATCACTCATGTCTCTCATCACACATATGATGTCATCATCACTCATGTCTCTTCGTCCAGTCAGGAGGCAGCGTGCCCCCCCCCTCACCCAGGACCACCCTACAGTCCTCCCCGTCCAGGCGGAGCAGCCAGGTGATGCAGGTTAGAGCCCGGTTTGCGGTGAACTTCTGCAGGCTCCGCCCCTCCAGCTGCAGAGAGTACTCGTAGGCGAAGCCTCCGACGGCCTCGATGACCACGGCTGCCCTGGTGTTGGCTCCGCCCACAGTGAACGTCTCCCGGCCAACCAGCTTGAAGAGCCAGTCCCTTCTGATGACCTCCTGGTGAGAAAAACAACACCTGTGTACTGGTGGTACTACTGTGTGTACTCCCCAGAACACTGCACAAAACTATTACAGGAAGATAAATGGAGTGAAGTAGAAGTGTACCACATGTACACTAATATATCTAAATACTAGACTGTAGTAGTACTTGCAGTGAGGTCTTTGTTACCACAGAAATACAAGTAACTTTAAATACTAAAGGAGTAGTTTGAAGTTCAAGAGTTCAATGAGAAGATCTCATATTTATTTACTACATTAAAGTACAACATACACCTCTGGTGGGGGGTCATTTGTGTACTTTTACTTTTTATACTTTAAGTACATTTAGTTCCCAATACTTCGTATACTTTTTTGTTAAATTACTTTCTATGTAGTATTTTAAATTGTAGTATTGCTACTTTTACTTAATGTTCTGAATGCTGAACTAAGTACATGTCTTCAAGTACAAGTTTCAGGTACTTTTCATGAGTACTTCCATTTCTTTAATGTTACTTTCTACTTCTACGTCCTCTCTGAGTAAATATTGTACGTTTACTACTGTACTATCATCATATTTATACATATTTAATTACTTAGCATCAGTACTTCTATTCTGCAGAAAAAGTACTTTTACTTTTGGTGCTTCACATATATTTTGATGCTAATACTTTGACTTGTATCAGAGTATTTCTACACTGTTGTATTAGTATTTCAACCAAACATCATCTGAACAACATGATATATTTCTGTCACCAGACTCGTTTTAGTGAGACCTGGATCCTCTCCTCTCTTCAGACCTCTTCAGACCTCTTCTGAGGATCCAGACCACCTGATCAGAGTCTCACCTGTCCGTTGACGTAGACGACCCGTTTCCCGGTGGTGGTTCCGTGAGAGAACTGGATCCGGTAGACGCCGTCGCTCAGCGCCACGTCCCACTGGGCCACCTCGTCTCCTCCCAGCATGTCGGTCCTCAGGGAGTCCTGGAGGAGTCCTGAGGAGTCCTGAGGAGTCCTGAGGAGGCTCTGGTCAGCAGGAGGTGGATTACTGTAAGAGGCTTAAGGACGACACTGACACTGATAATCAGGACAGGAGACACCTCCTCTACAACTCCTCCTCTACAACACCTCCTCCTCCTCCTCCTGTAAACACATGGAGCTGACCTCTGACCTCTGCATGGACACGCTGACAGAGAAGATGCAGATAGATCTGATAATAAAATGAATACAGCTTTAAGAGGTGTTTTTACATCTCAGAGTTTAAAAACCTATTTAGTATTTTAAATAGTTTCCTCCTTGTGAGAGTTTATACTTTCTACAGTTTTTAGTCTTTATTTATTTACCAGGAAACAAAGAAGTAAAGAAAGAAGTGAAGAAAGAAAGAAGTAAAGAAAGAAACAAGTAAACAAAGAAGTAAAGAAAGAAACAAGTAAAGAAAGAAGTAAAGAAAGAAAGAGAAACAAACAATTAAGGATTATCCTTTTTCTGTTAAAATCCAGTTTATTTCATGTTGTTTAGTATTTGATGAACGTTCTGTTCATCAGTTGAGTCAGTAGTGACATCTAGTGGACAAAGAATGAATCACAGCTCATTTTATAATAATCTTAATTCTATTATTTCTCCTTCAGATGGAGAATTAATTACATAAAATAAGTCATGTTTGTACTTTTACTTTCTTAATACAAACACAAGTTTGTATTTACTTAATTTCTGTGTTTTAAGTAAAGTCAGGTAACACAGGTGACCTGATTTACAAGAATTATTATTATTATTATTTATTTAACAGTTTATAAACAGAAAAATGTAGTTTAATACAATTGTTTGTTAAAAAAATGGACATTTATTTTAAAGAAAAGCTCCAATTAAAACCAAATAGATTCATTTATTGTCATCTTTAAAAGTTGAATGTATTAAATACATACTTTTGTACAGAAAATTAGACTATTATAAAAATAGAAATAATCAAATCGTTTTTTTAATGGCAAATTGTTTTGATTTTTTTCTTTTAATTAGTATCTGAATTTGAATATGTTTCAGTAAATAAAAAAACCCGTCTGCTCTTTGTTTTATTATCAAATGAAATGACTTTGAAACAAACGAGTCCCTTTAACCCACAAACTCATAAATAGAAGATTCCCTTTGTAACTGGAGTATAAATGATATTAATCCAGAGACAATAAAGCTCTGAATGTCTTTAGTGTGAGAGTGAAACATCAGGAATGAGTGAAGACAAGAAACAAAGTAAAGTTAAAGTGGACGAGTGGTGGTGAGTTTAAGGCACAAAATATAAACCTGGAAAAACGGCTTTTCTTCAGTTTATAGTGATTCTGTCTGTGATTCAACGTAGAATAAAGGATTGTTCAACGTTTATAACGAAGAAGAAGAAGAACGAGAACACGTTCAGTGTCTGGCCACAAGTACACGGACACCTAGGTGTACTTTGAGCTGTGTTTATGGTAGTAAGACTCCATAAAAACTACAGGTATGTAGCACTAAACAGGTAGAGAACAGAGTACCTGAACAGGTAGTGAACAGAGTACCTGAACAGGTAGTGAACAGAGTACCTGAACAGGTAGAGAACAGAGTACCTGAACAGGTAGAGAACAGAGTACCTGATCAGGTAGAGAACAGAGTACCTGAACAGGTAGAGAACAGAGTACCTGAACAGGTAGAGAACAGAGTACCTGAACAGGTAGTGAACAGAGTACCTGAACAGGTAGAGAACAGAGTACCTGAACAGGTAGAGAACAGAGTACCTGAACAGGTAGAGTACAGAGTACCTGAACAGGTAGAGAACAGAGTACCTGAACAGGTAGAGTACAGAGTACCTGAACAGAGTACCTGAACAGGTAGTGAACAGAGTACCTGAACAGGTAGTACCTGAGGTAAACAGAGTACCTGAACAGGTAGAGAACAGAGTACCTGAACAGGTAGTGAACAGAGTACCTGAACAGGTAGTGAACAGAGTACCTGAACAGGTAGAGAACAGAGTACCTGAACAGGTAGTGAACAGAGTACCTGAACAGGTAGAGAACAGAGTACCTGAACAGGTAGAGAACAGAGTACCTGAACAGGTAGAGAACAGAGTACCTGAACAGAGTACCTGAACAGGTAGAGAACAGAGTACCTGAGCAGGTAGAGAACAGAGTACCTGAACAGGTAGAGAACAGAGTACCTGAACAGGTAGAGAACAGAGTACCTGAACAGGTAGAGTATACGGCTTTAAACAGACTTAAACAATAATTAAAGTGAGATTCCTCAAACATCCAGGTTCTTTTTAAATGTGGATTTTATACATTTGGAGAAACATAATACAAACTCAGGTGTAAAAATAAAGGTGCAGGTGAGGAATGAGTATTCATGCTGATGGAGTGAGTGTTTGTGCAGCAGTCAGACAGTTTCATGGTTTTCTTTCCGCCTGTTTGAGTCCGACTGACTGATTTCGTTTTGGCACTTTGTCACCTCGGCTGAGAGTTAAAGTATGCAGCAGCGCTTCTTCTTCTTCTTTCCGCTCGGTCCGTTTTTGTCTTTGCTCTCCGCCATCTTCTTCTTGCGGACCTCCCGCATGAGGTCGAAGAACACCTGAGGGTCAGAGGAGGAGACGTCAAGGAGGAGACATTCATATTGTCACTGATATAATATTAACAGTTATAATAAACCTTAACATGTAATAAAATGTCACTTTTCAACCTTATTTAGCCACATTTTAACCTGACGTTCTGTTCAAATCAATCCAACGTGTTCGTGTACCTTGTCCACGTTGGCCCTCGTCTTGGCCGACGTCTCCACGTACTGCACCCCCCACTCGGTGGCCTTCGCCGTGCCCTCGTCAGCAGAAACCTGCCGCCGCTCCTCCAGGTCCGACTTGTTCCCCACCAGCAGCAGAGGGATGGCCTCCTCCTCCTTCACCCGCAGGATCTGCTCCCTGAGGCCGAAAACACAGTGTTTACCATCAAATATGAATACATGTTGTACTAATACTACAGTTGGAGTTCTTTAATACAAGATTTCTATACCTTGTGTTGTGTAAAACTAGTTTAAAAGGTTTCAGATTAAAGAAAAACAGGTGAATCCATTTTAAAAGATGTAGCACAAAAGAAAAAGCAGAGAAATGGAGGTGAAACAGGTGCATGTGTTTAAATAAATCTAGACTGTCCGTCCTGGTTTTGTCAATAAAGTTGTGATCCGTGAGATGGTTTTAAGAGTGGATGAAACGCAGGAGGTCTGCTGAGAAGAATCTAGTTTAGGTTTCGTTAAAATATCTACTTTTCTAAACAGACATCAACTCAAAGTACTTTTAGTTCCTTAAATATCTTTTTTTTTAAATGGAGTCTGGTGGATAAACAGACCTGAACTTGTAAATAACAAACATTTACGATTGTTAAATATATACTTTTATAAATGGAGTCTGGCGGATAAACAGACCTGAACTCTCAAAGTAGCCATTTTTAGTTCCTTAAATGTGTTCTTTTCTAAAGGGAGTCTGGTGTATGATCAGACCTGAACTCAGACCATCTGATCTCAAAGTAGACATTGAACGTTTGTTAAAATGTCTACTTTTATAAATGGAGTCTGGTGGATAAACAGTCCTGAACTCTTAAACAACAAACATTTACGTTTGTTAAACGTGTTCTTTTCTAAAGGGAGTCTGGCGGAGGATCAGACCTGAACTCGGACACGGCGGTGAAGGACTCGTGCTCCGTGATGGAGAACAGCAGCAGGAAGCCCTCCCCGCTGCGGAAGTAGTTGTCCCTGATGGCGGCGTAGTCCTCCTGACCCGCCGTGTCCAGGATGTCGATCTGGACGTCCTCGCCGTCCAGCACCACCTTCTTCCTGTAGCTGTCGGCCTTGGTGGGCTCGTAGTCCTCCACGAACTGAGGAGCAGAGGATGTGATGGTGAGACAGGAAGCAGAAGGGCAGAGAGGGATTGTGGGTAACGTAGTGTGGATGACTCACCTCGTCGTACATGAACTGAAGGGTGAGGGCGGACTTCCCCACCCCCCCGCTGCCCACCATGATCACCTTATGGAGGGCCAGAGAAGTCTGGTTCTTGTTCTTACCGGAGGCCATGACACCGGTCCGTCGCAGTCCAGCAGGCTCACAGCTCCGCCCGACTACTGAGGAGACCAGAAGAGACCAGCAGGGAGAGAGAGACCAGTAGAGAGAGTCAGAGACCAGCAGGGAGAGAGAGAGACCAGTAGAGAGAGTCAGAGACCAGCAGGGAGAGAGAGAGACCAGTAAAGAGAGTCAGAGACCAACGGGGAGAGAGAGAGACCAGTAGAGACCAGCAGGGAGAGAGAGAGACCAGTAAAGAGAGTCAGAGACCAACGGGGAGAGAGAGAGACCAGTAGAGACCAGCAGAGAGGGAGAGACCAGTAAAGAGAGTCAGAGACCAGCAGGGAGAGAGAGAGACCAGAAGAGACCAGCAGGGGAGAGAGAGAGACCAGTAGAGACCAGCAGAGAGAGAGAGACCAGTAAAGAGAGTCAGAGACCAGCAGGGAGAGAGAGAGACCAGCAGGGAGAGAGAGAGAGACCAGTAGAGACCAGCAGGGAGAGAAAGAGACCAGTAAAGAGAGTCAGAGACCAGCAGGGAGAGAAAGAGACCAGTAGAGACCAGCAGGGAGAGAAAGAGACCAGTAAAGAGAGTCAGAGACCAACGGGGAGAGAGAGAGACCAGTAAAGAGAGTCAGAGACCAACGGGGAGAGAGAGAGACCAGTAGAGACCAGCAGAAACAGGTAGAGACCAGCAGGAACAGATAGAGACCAGTAGGAACAGGTAGAGACCAGTAAAGAGAGTCAGAGACCAACGGGGAGAGAGAGAGACCAGTAGGAACAGGTAGAGACCAGTAGAGACCAGTAGGAACAGGTAGAGACCAGTAGAGACCAGTAGGAACAGGTAGAGACCAGCAGGAACAGATAACATGCTTTGAATATCTCAACACTGGCTGGAGAACCAAAGGTAAACACTATGAATGATCTCTTTACTTACCAAACTCTCAAAGTGCTGTAAAACGAGCCTGTGATGAAAAAGAGTTCACTAAAGTTAATAAAGCTGTAACACAGTAGCTTGTGCTTGTAGTGTTGTACTCGTACTAGTGTTGAGTATTTAGTGTTTATAGGGGCCCTCAGATAGAGAGCCACTGTAAACAAGACATGTGACCTTTCCTCCTTTCACTGAATATACACATATATATAATAAGGTGTTTCATAATAACAGTAATAATAGTAATATAACAGTAATAATAGTAATATAACAGTAATAATAGTAATATAATAGTAATAATAGAAGTAATAATAGTAATAACAATAATAATAAGTAATAACAGTAATAATAGTAATAATAATAATAACAGTAATAATAGTAGTAATAATAATAATAGTAGTAATAATAATAGTAATAATAATAATAGTAGTAATAATAATAGTAATAATAATAATAATAGTAATAATAATAGTAATAATAATAATAGTAATAACAATAACAGTAATAATAATAATAGTAATAATAGTAGTAATAACAGTAATAATAACAGTAATAATAATAATAGTAATAACAGTAGTAATAATAGTAATAGTAATAATAATAGTAATAATAGTAATAATAGTAATAAAGTAATAATAATAATAATAACAGTAGTAATAATAGTAATAGTAATAATAG
Organism: Anoplopoma fimbria; assembly: GCF_027596085.1. Taxonomy (NCBI): domain Eukaryota; kingdom Metazoa; phylum Chordata; class Actinopteri; order Perciformes; family Anoplopomatidae; genus Anoplopoma; species Anoplopoma fimbria. Next base: position 1,113,094 of record NC_072470.1, read on the forward strand.
TAATAATAGTAATAACAGTAATAATAACAGTAATAACAGTAATAATAATAATAGTTATAATAGTAATAACAGTAATAATAGTAGTAATAATAATAATAGTAATAAATAATAGTAATAACAGTAATAATAATAATAGTAATAATAGTAATAGTAGTAATAATAATAGTAATAACAGTAATAATAGTAATAATAATAATAATAGTTATAATAGTAATAACAGTAATAATAGTAATAATAACAGTAATAAAGTAGTAATAATAATAACAGTAATAATAGTAATAATAATAGTTATAATAGTAATAATAGTAATAATAATAGTAATAATAGTAATAATAGTAATAACAGTAATAATAACAGTAATAATAGTAATAATAGTAGTAATAATAGTAATAACAGTAATAATAACAGTAATAACAGTAATAATAATAGTTATAATAGTAATAACAGTAATAATAGTAGTGATAATAGTAATAATAGTAATAATAGTAATAATAGTAATAATAGTAATAACATGTGTATGTGAGTAAAAGAGGAACTTCATTCATCCTGTTCCTCTGAATAAACACATATATATAATAATGTGTTTAATAATAACAGTAATAATAATAGTTATAATAATAACAGTAATAATAGTAGTAATAACAGTAGTAATAATAGTAATAGTAGTTATAATAGTAGTAATAGTAGTAATAATAGTAATAATAATAGTGATAACATGAGTAAAAGAGGAACTTGTTCCTTGTGTTCAATCAGCTGACAGAACACCAACACACACTACAGCCCCTACACGCCCCGCCCCCCTGCTCGTCTCTGATTGGCCACAGCTCCCCTCCCTCGCTTCCCATTGGCTCCCCGGCAGCGTCACTCACCGCGCTGATAAGCCACAGCACACAGCGTTCAGGGGGAAAACGGCGTTAAAACGTGACGTAGAACACGTAAAGCTGGTTTAAACTACGCAGGAAAGCTTGCGTGACTTACCTGTTAACGTGTTTCAACGCAGTTTGTTGATAAATCCGCCATATAACGACACAAAGTTACACTTTTACAAGTTGACCGGGAGACGCGCTGCCCCACCTTGCACGGCTGTACGCGGACTCTGAGCAGAGATCGTGTAGTCTCGAGAGGAGGGCTCACTCCGCGGCTGGAAAAACAAAGCGAGGCGGCGCCAGCGTCTAGATAAAATCAGCGAATCCCTGAAATAAAGGCAGAGAATATCCACTCAGGAAGCAGAATAGAAACGAATACATGGCATTGTATATGAGTTGTATGCACACTGATAATAATTGTAGTTATATGCCGTAAAAAGCAGCGTTTTCCACACAGCTCACGGATTGGTGGACCCCGTAAACACACACGGAGTGATACATCTTACTTTTTCACTACTCTCCGATAGCGTTAACAGGAAGTGATGTCACGAAATTCCTCGTATTCCTCAAAATCCGTATTATTTTTTAAACAATTATTTGTCACAAAATGTGTTGTTTTATTTTAGTTTAATATTTTTAATATTTTTTGTTGTTATCAGCTCTCCGGTGCTGTGTTGTGTTCAAGTGTTTAAGTTAAATAAAGTTTTTTATTTTTAAAGTCAATTTTAAATATTTATTTGTCTCAAAATGTATTATTCTATTTTAATTTAATATTTTTAGTTGTTATCAGCTCTCCGGTGCTGTGTTGTGTTGCTCACATAATATATGCATTTTTAAGTTAAATAAAGTTTTTTATTCTTATTTTTAAAGTCAATTTTAAATATTTATTTGTCTCAAAATGTATTATTTTATTTTAATTTAATATTTTTAGTTGTTATCAGCTCTCCGGTGCTGTGTTGTGTTCCTCATGTAATATATGCATTTTTAAGTTAAATAAAGTTTTTTATTCTTATTATTAAAGTCAATTTTAAATATTTATTTGTCTCAAAATGTATTATTTTATTTTAGTTTAATATCTTTAATATTTTTAGTTGTTATCAGCTATCCGGTGCTGTGTTGTGTTCCTCATGTAATATGTGCATTGTTAAGTTCAATAAAGTTTTTCATTTTTATTTTTAAAGTAAATTTTAAATATTTATTTGTCTCAAAATGTATTGTTTTATTTTAGTTTAATATTTTTAATATTTTTTGTTGTTATCAGCTCTCCGGTGCTGTGTTGTGTTCCTCATGTAATATATCCATTTTTAAGTTAAATAAAGTTTTTTATTTTTAGTTTTAAAGTAAATTTTAAATATTTATTTGTCTCAAAATGTATTGTTTTATTTTAGTTTAATATTTTTTGTTGTTATCAGCTCTCCGGTGCTGTGTTGTGTTCCTCATGTAATATGTGCATTGTTAAGTTCAATAAAGTTTTTCATTTTTATTTTTAAAGTAAATTTTAAATATTTATTTGTCTCAAAATGTATTGTTTTATTTTAGTTTAATATTTTTAATATTTTTTGTTGTTATCAGCTCTCCGGTGCTGTGTTGTGTTCCTCATGCAATATATGCATTTTTAAGTTAAATAAAGTTTTTTATTCTTATTTTTAAAGTCAATTTTAAATATTTATTTGTCTCAAAATGTATTATTTTATTTTAATTTAATATTTAAAATATTTTTTGTTGTTATTAGCTCTCCGGTACTGTGTTGTGATCCTCATGTAATATGTGCATTGTTAAGTTAAATAAAGTTTTTTATTTTTATTTTTATTTTTAAAGTAAATTCTAAATATTTATTTGTCTCAAAATGTATTGTTTTATTTTAGTTTAATATTTGAAATATTTTTTGCTGTTATCAGCTCTCCGGTGCTGTGTTGTGTTGCTCATGTAATATATGCATTTTTAAGTTTTTTATTCTTATTTTTAAAGTAAATTTTAAATATTGATTTGTCTCAAAATGTATTGTTTTATTTTAGTTTAATATCTTTAATATTTTTTGTTGTTATCAGCTCTCCGGTGCTGTGTTGTGTTCCTCACGTAATAAGTGCATTTTTAAGTTAAATAAAGTTTTTTGAAAGAATTTTTTTTTATTTGTATATCTATATATTTATTTATGGTCTTAACATGTCATTGATTTTTATTTCCCCTCTAAATAAAGCATTGCAAATAGAACACTGGTACTTTATTCTGGCACAAAATTATATATATATAAATATATATATATATACTTTTGTTTTTGTGTGCAGAAATTAATAAATATACAACTAATAATAAAAGATTAATTTTTAAAGCTTAAATATATCAGATATAAATGTTTTTAAAGGTGCAGCCAAAACATGTAGTTCCTCCATTTGGAACAAAGATGGCGCTGTTTCATTACTTTGTCACTTGGGTGTGATGGGCTAAAACCATCTACATAAAAACCTCAATGAGTTCATATTTAAATCCACTCAGAGTCGATAAAACATGTTTTCTATTTTAGCATCATTTCACATATTTCCCCCCAAATTAAAGCAGAATATTTGATTAAAAAAAACATGAAGAATTCAATGGATAAATAACAAAACATGAGTTATGAATGCTTCACATTGCAGAACATTTAAACTGATTTTTAATAACAATAAAAGGGTCACATGAAGGGGAAAACAAACCTGTTTTCACCTCCTGATAATCACCAGCTGAAAGGTCAAAGGTCACCTCAGCTGTGCGTCTGGCTGCTGATTTGGTTTCCTCGTTTTTACTAACAAATGTTGTCGTTGGCTCCTCCTGTCATGTCAGGTCCGACTGTAGACACTCGCTACTCCCGTCTGTTCAGGATTGTGTTGAATTGTTCTCTTATTATTGATCTGAAGTATTAAGAGGCTTTTATTTTGGTAACCAATCAATTTAATCAACGGTTGAATGATGTCATTTGTTTGTTTTCTCACTTGAATCCGGCACAAGAACAAAATATTAAAGTCCACCAGAGTCCTATTGGAAGTTCATTGTTGTTAAGGGTCAGACACAAACTAGAAGTCATAAAGAATATTAATATAATATATTAATATAATAAAAACACTGTTTCTTGATGAGTTTAGTATTTGTTTTTGCATGTTTTTATTATATTTTCAGACAAGAAAGTAAAGTTAAAGTTGGAGAACTTCACTTTATTTAGGAAGTAAAGTAAAAACTGCAGTTTAAATATAAATACATGCAGACACATTTAAGTGAAATTATTTATACCACACGAACTCTTCTGTTTATGATTCTTTATAAATAAAGTTGAGTTTTATGAAGTTTTGTTTTCTGACAAACGTCTCACTGCCACATGAAACATGAAACATTATAGAAGTCGTTGAGTTTAAACCAAACTTCATTCATTTTTCTAGAGTTTCACTTTGATTCATTGATTTTATAAACAAGAAACAGTTTGAAAGTACCTTTACTCAAGTACTGCACTTTGTTTTGAGGTACTTTACTGGAGTATTTGTACTTTATTCTACTTTACACTTCTACTCCACTATACTATAGTTACTTATTTATATTTTAAACAGAAAAACACAAGAGTAACTTATAAAATATGATTCATAAACTACAATAAATACATACAAAAACACTTTATTCTGCTTGTATTACTTAGAGCACATGTTCCTGAGAATGTTCTGATGCTTGTGAGGACTTCTAGTGCAGTAATGAACCTCCAGTACTTTGTGTGTATCGCCCTGTGGTAGTACTGTGGTCCAGTACACACAGTACACACAGTACACACAGTACTGTGGTCCAGTACTGTGTGTACTGGACCACAGTACTGTGTGTACTGTGGTCCAGTACACACAGTACACACAGTACTGTGGTCCAGTACACACAGTACTGTGTGTAAAAACACAGATACAACTCTGAATATAAGTAAAAGAACAAGTAACTATAGTGGTAAGAATACTTATAGTGGAGTAGAAGTGTAAAGTAGAATAAAGTACAAATACTCCAGTAAAGTACCTCAAAACAAAGTGCAGTACTTGAGTAAAGGTACTTTCAAACTGTTTCTTGTTTATAAAATCAATGAATCAAAGTGAAACTCTAGAAAAATGAATGAAGTTTGGTTTAAACTCAACGACTTCTATAATGTTTCATGTTTCATGTGGCAGTGAGACGTTTGTCAGAAAACAAAACTTCATAAAACTCAACTTTATTTATAAAGAATCATAAACAGAAGAGTTTGTGTGATATAAATAATTTCACTTAAATGTGTCTGCATGTATTTATATTTAAACTGCAGTTTTTACTTTACTAACTAAATAAAGTGAAGTTCTCCAACTTTAACTTTACTTTCTTGTCTGAAAATATAATAAAAACATGCAAAAACAAATACTAAACTCATCAAGAAACAGTGTTTTTGTGTGTACTGGACCACAGTACACACAGTACACACAGTACTGTGGACTTGGTTTTGAATCCTTCAGGAACCCTTCAGAGGTTCCTCCTCAGGGAGCAGCCTTAACACCGCCCCCCTCCCTCCTCCTCCTCCTCCTCCTCCTCCTCCTCCTCCTCCCCTAGCCCCGCCCCCCCCTCCTCCTCCTCCTCCTCCGGTATATAAACTTTTGGAGTGGCGTCTCCGGGTCTCAGACTCAGAATGGAAACGCTCCTCGGTGCGCTCTCTGGCTCACCTCCCTCTCCTCCTCCTCCTCCTCCTCACCTTCATCCTCTCCTCCATTACTCGGGGATTCCTTCACAGCCACTCAGAGAGTAAAGCACAGGGACACCCGGAGGATGAGCTTCAACTTCAAGGATAAATCTGGATTGTTTTTTGGGATGTTTTTGGGATGTTTTGTGGAATATGTCGCTGAAGTGATGCTGTGTGCGTGAAGCTGCTCCAGAACCCAGAGGAACCTGAGGAACCCATCTGACCACAGAGGACCATGTGATGGACTGATTCTCTTGGAGTGGATGGCACCAAAGTGAGCCTTTTACGCACCAGAGAGCTCCAGTCCTCCTGCTCTCTCTCCTCTTTTATGACTTTGACTGGGCCAGAAGAGAGAGAACCTCCTCCTCCATCCTCCTCCTCCTCCTCGGACAGAAAATGAGTAGCCGTCTCCTCAGTCTGGCACTCCTCCTCCTCCTCCTGGCTTGGCTCTCCATCCTCTGCGCTGCGTCCCTGGACTCCTGTGCGTCCTGCGGCGGGGTGGTCCATCAGGAGGAGGCTGAGATGAACGGGGACTTCTTGGAGGCGGTGAAGAGACACATCCTCAGCCGGCTGCAGATGCGAGAGAGGCCCAACATCACGCACCCGGTGTCCAGAGCAGCCATGGTGACGGCCCTGAGGAAGCTCCACGCAGGGAGGCTGAGGGAGGACGGCCGGGTGGAGATCCCCAACCTGGACGGACACCCGATGAGCAACGAGGTGCTGGAGGAGAGCTCCGAGATCATCAGCTTCGCAGAGAAAGGTGCGTGATGGAGGGCCATGTGTGGGGTCTGTGAAGAAGAAGAAGACGTCTTCACTGCTACTGGTCCATTAGAAATCATCTTATGTTTGAAGTGTCAGGATGAAATTAAAAGTTTCTCTGAAGAGAAAAAGATCTGACATTTTAACAATAAAGATCTGATATTTTAACAATAAAGATCTGACATTTTAACAATAAAGTTCAACCTGATTTCAAAGAAATTATATTCTTAAAACAAACAACCCAGAGTGAGATCCCAGAAGAAAACATCTTCACTTCTACTGGTCCATTAGAAATCATCTTATGTTTGAAGTGTCAGGATGAAATTAAAAGAAAAAGACAAAAATCTGATATTTTAACAATAAAGTTCAACCTGATTTCAAAGAAATTATATTCTTAAAACAAACAACCCAGAGTGAAGAAAACATCCTCACTTCTACTGGTCAACTAGAAATCATCTTATTTTTGAATTGTCAGGATGAAATTAAAAGAAAAAGACAAAAATCTATATATTTTAACAATAAAGTTCAACCTGGTTTCAAAGAAATTTGACATTTTTGCTTTTATATTCTTAAAACAAACAACCCAGAGTAAGATCTTAAACTCTGATAAGAACAAGCAGAAGAAAACATCTTCACTTCTACTGGTCCATTAGAAATAATCTTATGTTTGAATTGTCAGGATGAGATTAAAAGTTTCTCTGAAGAGAAAAAGATCTGATATTTTAACAATAAAGATCTGACATTTTAACAATAAAGATCTGACATTTTAACAATAAAGATCTGACATTTTAACAATAAAGATCTGACATTTTAACAATAAAGTTCAACCTGATTTCAAAGAAATTATATTCTTAAAACAAACAACCCAGAGTGAGATCTTAAACTCTGATAAGAACAAGCAGAAGAAAACATCTTCACTTCTACTGGTCAATTAGAAATCATCTTATTTTTGCTGTTTTTGATGGAGATGAATTGTCAGGATGAAATTAAAAGTTTCTCTGAAGAGAAAAAGATCTGATATTTTAACAATAAAGATCTGACATTTTAACAATAAAGATCTGACATTTTAACAATAAAGATCTGATATTTTAACAATAAAGTTCAACCTGGTTTCAAAGAAATTTGACATTTTTGCACTTATATTCTTAAAACAAACAACCCAGAGTGAGATCTTAAACTTTAAAGTCAACTTAATGAACAAATAAAGGAAAACATTTTGATTTCTATGGAGAAATTTGAATTTCTCGTTGATTTTTTAGCTGTTTTTAAGATGAAGTTAGTTTTTGAAGGATGAGAGACACTTGTTGTCCTCATGAACCTCAGTCTCTGAGATGATGCATGTTATCCGTGTGTGTGTGTGTGTGTGTGTGTGTGTGTGTGTGTGTGTGTGTGTGTGTGTGTGTGTGTGTGTGTGTGTGATAATGCTGATGTTGACCAGATGTTGATACAGGGGCTTGAAACACCGCCAAAATAAAAGCCTGTTCAAACAGCTGCTACCTGGATGCTCCATGAGGCTGTGAGTGATGATGTGTGATTCTATGGAGTGAACCCTGGTTCGTCTTCATGTGATGCTTGTTGTTAACAGTCGAGAGTTCATTTAATCATGTTTAACACAAAGGCTGGTGTGTTTGTTCAGAGTTAAATTAGAAATACATTTAAGGAACTTTTACTTTTGTTACGTTTGTTGGAGATATCGTGCAGAAAACATGAATGAACTTTGGTGGATTGAGAGCTGATCAGATTTTGTGCGTGTTGCATTCAAGTGCAGGAGATACAATCAGACTTCTGGCTTCCCCCCGTGTTGCGTTCACTGTCTAAGTCACAAGCAGTTTTGCTCGCCGTTGGTCGGAGGTTCAATTCCCGCTGAGAGCCTTTTTTTAGTTTCACATGTTTCTCTCTGAGGCTGCAGAGCTTTACACCTTTACACCTTTACACCTTTACACCTCGGCCTCCGTGCACCGGGTCGGTTTGCCAACGAGGACGTGGTGCCGGAAAAAAACATGGACGCCACCACCTGCATCACCCACGTGTGTCCGTCTGTCCGTCCGCTATGAGTTTAGGGTCGAGATGTGTGGAAGTAGAAGAGCTTTTGTGTCTCTGAGGTGTGTGTGTGTGTTTACCAGTGTTGTTTACATCCAACTACATCCAGAGAGAGTGTGTGTGTGTGTGTGTGTGTGTGTGTGTGTGTGTGTGTGTGTGTGTGTGTGTGTGTGTGTGTGTGTGTGTGTGTGTGTGTGTGTGTGTGTGTGTCAGGGCCCGGTTGTTGATTTGGTCCCCTCAGTATAAGGTCGGAGCTTTTGTGTGGGCCGGCGTGGGTCCTGAATGCAGATTGACGAGCTGAACTCTGCAGCCCCCCCCACGCTTTAAACTTCACTGTGTGTGTGTGTGTGTGTGTGTGTGTGTGTGTGTGTGTGTGTGTGTGTGTGTGTGTGTGTGTGTGTGTGTGTGAAGACTGTGTGTGACATGTTATTTTTTATTTACTGCATCAGTTTTTCGTCAAAATTCTCACTTTTTTCACGAACATGCGCTCCAAACTAAACTTGAGTCCAGGAGCTTTCAGGCACATCTCATGATCTTCATCATTTGTCACGTGGAAGCTCAAGTTTAATATTGAAGATTGATGTTAAACATTCAGAAGATAAAAGTCACGTTTTTACATAATGTATTAATACGACATATATTAAAGTATTTCATTTACTGGTTCTGCTCTTAATCTCGTGTGAAAAGCTCTTTAGTCTGGTTTTAATTTATAATATTTCAGTTATAGCTTCATTACATTTATTCAACTGTTGTTTTGTTATTTTAAGTCAATTATTCTGCAAATCAAAATGTTTTATAAACGTAACTACAAATTCTACCAGATTACATTGTTGTTTTCAGCGTTTTTAGGGACTCTATTATGGAATTACTGACGTGTAAAATTAAGTATTATTCATCATTTATTGACCCCAACATGAATAGAACTTAGTGAGAAATATTGCATCTTTTTTTATGTTTTTCATTTGCAAATTTACACGTCAAGTAAAAAATACGACAGAAATTTTGAATTCTAGGAAGTAAAACCTCAATAATTACGTATTTTAAAGGAAGAGGAAGAAGTCGAGTGGTTTAACCATTTAAATGTAATTTGCTGCAAATGACGCTGTGAAAAGAGAGAGTCAGCGTTTTTGTCGCCTCAGATTTCTGCAGAAAACGTCTCATTTTCGTCACAATATGGTTTCATAAACGTCTGGTTTCAAAGCTCATTTCAGCCTAAATTTAGCTTTTTATTCCGTCATTCGAAATGAATTTTGGCTGGAAGTGATGTCTCTGCTATGGTTATCTTTCCGTCTGTTATTCCTCACTAAACATTCATCACCACAGAGAAACAAAGAGCTAAATATTTGCCTGGAGCTACGCGGGGAGCAGCTGCTGTCTCTCTGTTTTAACGTCTTTGCGTCGGCGGCAGAAGGTGTTTCTCCTCATCGTCGTCCTCGTTCTTCATGTGAGGGATCTCCTCCAGTCCAGCTGGACGTCTGTGACGATGCATTCTCTCCTCAAACCGTCACTTAAGCCCGTCCTCCTCCTGAAACGCTTCAGATCCACACCACAGGCCTCTGAGACTTTGATCCCTGCAGGTCTGGATGAGTGTGGTCTGATAGATGCACACCTGTGAGATCTGCACCTGCAGCTCAGCTTTGTTTTGGTTGGACGCTCTAATCTGCAGCAGCGTGAGATCTAACATCTAACACCTAGGGGCTGCTGGGTAATGACCCGCAGAGTACGGATGAGGTAACACATGTGGAGGCCTCGCTTTGATGATGATGATCCTTAGTTTGCTCTGTTTCCTGCAAACTACATCTCAAGTTCATCTTCTTCTCTGCTGCTTCGTGGTCTTAAACGCTCCACATGTGATCCCAGAAGAATCCACAAGCATCTCCAGATAAAGAACCTCAAATATAAATCACAGGAGATTAAAGAAGCTTCTAGTTCTGACAAATCAACAAAGGTTTTCTGAAAGTAACTCACTGTTTCTACCAGATCACATCATTGTTTTCAGTGCTGTTGGAACATTAATGGGGGATTACCGACGTGAAGAATGCAGTATTATCCATTACTTTACTTCACCAACATGAAAAGAACTTGAATGAGGAATATTGCATCTTTTTATCTCTATTATTTTGCTAATTTACACCTCAAATATAAAGTTTTGAGTCAAATAAACTTATAACTGAAGACCAATAAATGAAGAGATGAGTTGCCAATACTTCCTTTAAACTTCAGCACTTGTTGCATTCCTTAAAGCTGAAAGAGAAGCAGGAGTCTGACTTTATATAAAGACGTTTTTGTGTCTGAATGGTTTGAATCCCTCGAACCGTTTCCACGTTTCGGCCTTTAGCTTCAAGAAACAAATGCCATGTAAACTTTTAGTTTTGCTTCATCTCTCTGAGGACAGTTAGGCTCCATGAGATCTTGTTTTCAGGCAAAGCTTTTGAACCTTTGTGTGTCTCGCTCTCTAAAGCCCCCCCACCCCTCCTTCTTCTCATATTTGGGCCAATTTGGAGGCCAAGTGGCCGAGAGCCCAACGGCTTCCTGTCACAGTCCGGCGGGTCGGTGCTGCCACCCTGAACCAGAGGGGGGGTTCTGTTGTCTCACTTTAGGATGTTGACCAAGTGCTTTTTGCAGCCGTCCGCTCGTCTAAACATCACCTGACGCTTTGATTTAAATGTCCCAAGTTATTTATTTTATGTGTTTTGTTCCCCAGACGACATGGTGACGTCCAAGTCCAGCCTGTTCTTCCTGATCTCCAGCGAGGGGAACCAGAACCTCTACGTGACCCAGGCCATCCTCTGGCTCTACTTCAAGCTGCTGCCGTCCCCGCTGGAGGTGCGTCCGCGGCGGAAGGTCACGGTGAAGGTGTACTACCAGGAGCCGGGCCTCGGCAGCAAGTGGAACCTGGTGGAGAAGCGGGTGGAGCTGAAGCGCAGCGGCTGGCACACCTTCACGCTGACGGACGCCGTGCGGTTGGTGTTCGAGAAGGGCGACCGGCGGCAGAACCTGGACGTGCGCTGCGAGGGCTGCGAGGCCGAGGGCGTCACGCCGGTCCTCCTCAACCAAAACGACGAGTCCCACCGGCCGTTCCTGGTGGTGCAGGCGAAGCAGTCCGACAGCAAGCACCACATCCGGAAGAGGGGTCTGGAGTGCGACGGCAGCAGCAGCCTGTGCTGCCGCCAGCAGTTCTACATAGACTTCCGGCTCATCGGCTGGAACGACTGGATCATAGCGCCGTCGGGGTACTTTGGGAACTACTGCGAGGGGAACTGCCCGGCCTACATGGCGGGCGTCCCCGGGTCCGCCTCGTCCTTCCACACGGCGGTGGTGAACCAGTACCGCATGCGGGGGATGAGCCCCGGCTCCATGAACTCCTGCTGCATCCCCACCAAGCTCAGCACCATGTCCATGCTCTACTTCGACGACGAGTACAACATCGTGAAGCGGGACGTTCCCAACATGATCGTGGAGGAGTGCGGCTGTGCTTGAGCGCGTTTCTACTCCGGTTTATTTAAGGCGGAACTGAAGATTCACACTATTACAACGTCGAAAAGATTATAGAAACAGAATATTTATGGACGATGGAGTAAAACATGCGCACCCTCATGTATGCCTGCACAAAAAGAACTTGTATATATATTTATGTTTGCTGATATACTTCGATATATTCTCTGGTGGTTTCAGTCTCCTTCAAAGGGGCGTGAAGAGAAAACAATCAATCTCTGACGTTCTTCCTTAAATATCTCTAAGATAGTGAAGATCTGGTTCCTGTGACCTTCTAGCCTTTACAAAAGCAGCATCGTTTGATTTCCTGCTCACATCGTTAGAGTCTTGTTTAGAAGTGTGAATCTTCTTTTTGAATTGAAACTCTTCAAGTGTGTCTTACACGAGTCACAGAGACAACTGAGAACTTCACCAACGTACAGCACTTCAGGCCAGGAGGCGAATCCACACCACGTCTTAGAGAGACTTTGTTCCACGATAAAAACGGCTTCAAGCCGACGGGAACGTTTGGGCGAGGGTGGAAACAGGAAACACAATCAAGGTTTTGTCAAAAAAACGTTTAGATAATCCTCTAAAGTAAAAGGTAGACGTGAAATTCATCTCTGGGTTCTTCTTTCCATCATCTTCATTGTTGAAGACGCATTGTTGCATCTTTCTAAAAGTTAGAAAATGGATTCAACCAAGAGTGAAAGTGGTACCAATTCTCAAATAAGTCATTTCTGCACTCAATTTACTTGATTCCTTTAAACCAACGTCTCCAAATTATCCTTCAAACGAATATATCTTTAAGTTCTTTGACACTCAGATTGATTACAGTCTGGTTTGGATGTTGAAGCCTGAGATATGAAATTTAGGTTCAAAGGTTAAGAAAGAAAGAATGGAGGGGGGCAAATAGTTTGAGACCGATTCTGTATTTTAGGAGTCCGATCCCAAAGGAACCGATGTCTGACGTACCAACCAGACGTTTCAATAACAAGCTAAACTATTTGGTGATCGCTCCCAGAGGATTCGGCTTGGCAGACCTAAACAGTCTTTGTGCAGATTGAAAGGATGGTTTGAACAAATACTCTCTAACAGTGATGTAAAAGTACATGAAGATGGTGAGATGAACCTCACGTTTGGGAAACCCTTCCTCCAAGCTTCAGATTCCTTCCAGTCCATCAAATCAAGTGAGAAGTTGCCATATTGCTCCGTTTAGCACACTTTGATAGCACTTGCAGATTGAAATGCCTTTTTTTAAATGAGCACCGTCGCCCACAGTCCTTCTAAGAGAAATAAGTGCCGCATGAGCTATGCAATGTATAGAATTTACCCTCAAACCCGACTGACAAACTATCACCAATACTTGAAATGTTGAGAGTTGCAAACAGGAGGGCAAAGAGTACCTGTTAATGATTGAAAATGTGTTTCTGGTAGTAGAAGGTGAAATCTTGATCCAGCTCCACTTAAAAAGATATATAGGTTTAAAAAACATTTAGCCGTTTAAGTAAAAATATCGACCCTGTCTCCTGAAAGTTACGTTTCTCCGCTACAAAATGGTTTTCGCCAACAATATTCTGAAGAAATTGTCATTTCTGCCTGTTTTATGTTTCTTTCCAGTCCGTACAACAATACTTTCAAAGTTAATTATCTCTCTAGCGTTGAGACAGGGTTAAAAAATATGACATCTGTCGCATAATAAAGTTGATTTTTGCGCATTTTCAAACAAAGATGGCAGCTTGAAGTGACATATCACTTGTATAATGTAAAAAATATCAATGCATTTTTATAAATCATTGGTTCCCAACCTATTAAAATGTCTTTGGCCACTTTTTCTCTTGAAATTCTCAGAATAGTTGGAGATATTCCCAAAAACCATCAGAAAAGGAATAATCTTGATGCAAAAATAGTGAATAAATCAACTGAAACACATGAATTTATAAGTTCTATTGTCACTTTTGGCTGCCATGTTTCTTTGGAATACTAAATGGACTTTACTGCTGCAGAGGACAAAAAGTTTTTGCACCAATGAAATAAAAAGATCATCCCCCTTCTTGTCTTGATGCAACCATCAATTTAAAAGTGAAACACAAAAAGGAGGCTGACGGTGACCCAGATGTGATTCTGGTCTAAATGAAAGCGTCCCAGTGGAGTTCCCCCAGTTTCAGACACAGATTCAGTTTCCCGCTGATATGTTTTCAGGTTAAAGCTGTTATTTCATTGTGTTCCTCACATACCTGAGCTCCAGATCCTGTTATTACCCCCCCACCCGCCTCCTGGAGTCTCTCGCTGGGTTTAGTCAGAACATTTTGCACTTGGTGACTAGAAATAAGATTAAAAAATAAACTGCCATTGAAAAAAAAGTTATTTTTATAGAAGCTAAATTGAGCTGTGTTCAGATGTATAATCATGGAACCAAAGAGGCCGAGAGGTGGAGCTATAAAGAGGCCTAAACACTGTATCAGGGTATAATATCAGTCATAATCTCCTTAATCTCTTTTCTATTTTCTACCTAGACATGAATATTTCATATTTTTTCATCAGATATTCCCAGTGTTCCTTCTTCTTTTGTTTGTTAGAGTCATTTAGAGTGAAGCACATCTGATCCCTGTACAGTCGGTGTAACATACCAATATGCTTTTCAAATGTTTTGTTCTTTGTAATTGTCGAAAAAATAAATTTCTTATTACCAATCGTGTTGGTTTTGTTGTTGAGTCATTTGAAGCCTGTTCTTAATTATCATATTTGATATTATATCGTATTATGGAACTGTTTGTAGATCAGTTTGAAGGCATTCCCAAAGACTAAGAGCTACATAACTACAGTTTATATAATAATACAATCATTATCATTTCAATTAGGTTAAATCAAAACTTAATGACAAGGATTTTGTTTATAAATGAAAAAAGGAAGCACTGGCTTATTTGTCTTAAAACACAAATGTTGCATATTTTGAAAGATGATTACAGTTATTAAGTTATTTACCAACACGAGAAGTCCTCGAAATGATATGATTGAAAAAGGATTTTATTTTGTGAGGTAAAACGTTTATGTTCACGCAATTATTGATGAAGTATTAAATCCACGACGACAAGACAATTCTGACAGTTTATAGTCTTTTAAGTCGTATTTAACAGAAGCTGGTCCTAAAAAAACTTTAAAAACTTCTAATAAACCCCCCAAAAAAGATTTGCTGAGAATGTAAAGGCTTAAATCCACATATGTACCATCATGCATCATAATCATGGGGTCAGTGTGTTTGACATGCAGCTATTTTCACAGCGTACGAGGTATTTTTTCCTCATTCTTTATTTAGGGAGAAGTCTGCAACAGATTAGCAGCAATTATCTTTTTTTTTTAAACACTATGCCTCCTATAAACCATGTATATTATGAAAAGAGAGATATAGACCATCAGTTCAGTATTTCTGTGAAGCATTCCTCCACAGAGCTCCACATGCGTCCACTCAGACACACAAAAGACTCTTAACAGGACTAATTATACCTGAACAAATCTCAGCAGGACTCCAGGGGTCAAGTGTTTGACCTCTGGGGGTCAAACCCTCCATGACGGAGACGACGGCAGCGTTTAAATGAAACTGTGTTTTACCCCGACAGAAAGAAGGAGTCAGAGAGGTGAGACGAGGAGGAAGACGAGGAGGAGGAGGAGGGGGAGGAGGAGGAGGAGAGGAGGAGGAGGAGGAGGGGGCAGGTTTAACGATGTAACGAGGAGAAAAGAAGTTCTTAATCCGACAGGTGAGGAGTCAACGGCTGACGCTCAGGAATGAGAGAGGAGGAGGAGGAATGTTCCCTCAGGAGGAACTCTGGTGATCCTCTCATGCGGCGCCACCATCAGGTCAACACGGTCATAACGTCAGAAGTTTATGATGTTTGATACCATCCAGCGTAATATTTGTCTATTAATGGAGACAGAAATTAAAGATGTAGCATCAACGAATACGGTTCATATTTGGGTTTTTGTGACTAATATTTATTTGAAAAGCAGAGCCTCTTAAAGACTTTTTATTTAGTTTCCGTCCAGTTTTTTATTGTTTTACGATAAATTAGCTTGTTATTCAGAAGTCGTGCATTTGTATTTTTCATTTTAGGTGTCAGAATATTTCCTTAAATTACTTTATGAGAGCTTATTTTTTTAATTTATGAGACTGAAAAAGCTTGTGCAAACTCAATGCTAGTGTGCAATGCATCCTGGTACATGTAGGCACTGTGGATTAACCATCAGATCGGATTGCACGTCCACATAAAACGTGGTGTCCCTTCAGACCAACATACACAGCTTTAGCAGATTAAAAACACTGAACATGTACAGATTTAAAAGTTGTTGAAGTATATTATTATATTATGAAGAGAATGAAGAAAAAGAAGAAGTGAAAATGTGCATTTTTATCTTTTTGGCTGAGTTTTCCTGGAGGCACCATCTAGAGGCCATTAGAGGAACTGCAGCGTGAAACACTTCACATTCAGCTGTGGTGGTTTTTACAAAGAAAAAAAAAACAGATTTAAAAAAATGCCTCTTAAAAACAAAGAGCAGCCTCGGACATTCTTCAGCGGGACGACCGTGTTTTTGTTTTCAGATCGAGTCAATTATAGAGCGCACTTTTGTGGCGATGTCAGGTGACACACGAGAGCTGTTTTATCATGTTGCCCCGCCACAAAACACAGGAATGTTAATGGACGGGGCCCCGGGACACACACACACACACACACACACACACACACACACACACACACACACACACACACACACACACACACACACACACACACACACACACACACACACACACACACACACACACACACACACACACACAAACACACACACACACACACCTGTGCTCTAAAACAGTTATGTGTTTTGACAGAGCTCTGAGACTCTCTGTGCTTTTTCTGTTCCTGCTGATGTGTGAGGAATGAGCAGATGTAATTTGTTTCAGCGCCGGAGGAGGTTATGAATTGTCAATCATACGTTTACAGTACGTGACAAGGTACAGTACCTGTCGCCTGCAGAGGAACAGGAGCCAGGTTCAGATGTGCAGGCGGGGTCTAAAAGGAGAAACATCAGACAGAATGATTCTTCAACAGACATACACCCTGATGTGTCAATAATTAACTTCTAAATAAAGAATGAATGTCAAATACCGATATGTGTAATATTATTACATTTCTTATTTAAAGTCCAGCAATTAAAAGATAATCCAAACAGCTCATATGTTAAACCTTTTAAAGCTGGTAAGAACAAGATGTGAACGAGGTGGTGGGGAAATATTTCAGAGGAAACAACTCCCAACATTTTCTTGATTACATCATCAAGTCATCTTTGTTTTTCACAAAGATTGGTCTTGGTTTTTTTCAAAATGAGGTCTTTGGTTTCCACAATGTGCACAAAGTCACGTCTTTGGTTTGCACAGAGTTATTTCTCTGTTTTGAACATAGCAGCAGGAACCCAATCGTTTAGTCATGGTTGGTTTTGTTCAGACCGTTTAGTGTGATGTTAAATGAACTCAGGTTTATCCGAGCTGTCCTTCAGTGGAACAAACATTTCTCGGAGCCTCAGCGTGCTTCAGGAAAACATTTGGCTCGGACGCACCAACACACTCACATTACTGTCAGCTCCAGACGCTCCTACAGAATAACGGGATTATCGATGGAATTCTCCATCTGAGGACCATCTGGAGAGAGTCGATGCTCTCAGAAAGATATCACAAAGAGGAGAAATCAAGATGGGGAGAAGTTTAATTTCTCCGAACGCTTCATGACCTTCTGGGAAAACATTCTCATCCTTTATGTGTTCTTCAAATTCACAGGTTTCTCTCTTTAAAAGGGGCCATCAGTCTCTGAATTCAGGTTTAAAGTGATTTGTTATCCCTCATGAAGCTCCATAACGCACTCTAATCTCACTTTAGGTGTTGAAAAATGTCTCTTTTTTCCACTCTGGATAAAGATTTACATCGTCTCAGTTAGTTGGTGGAATGTGCCACGGGGAAGCAGAGATAAAGGAGGTAAAACATCACGTTATTTAGTGTTTAACAGCAGGTAGAACCATGGGTGTGTTCTTTTATAACCCACCACACCGCGGTTCTTTGGTTCTTACGCATATTTGTAGCACTAATTGTTTACCATTTAATTACAGGTGGGGTTTTCCACTGCGGTGTTGCTAAAGTTCAGTATTTGGTGTTTTTTTCCACTGCTGGTTGGATTTCTCAACCAGAAACATAAACACTTGTGAGAAGAAGAAGGAGAAGAAGAGGTATCTGAGTCTGAGGGCGTTGTCTCCTTCTCATGAGAATGACTGGAATGTTCCGCTGCACTTGTCTAAATATGTGCGTTTTTCTTTTTGCCTCGTCCTCGTCTTATCGGTCCGCTGAGACGCTGTTTAACTCTACATTAACTGATCTGATTTATGAATGAATCCAGCAGAAATAATGGAAAATAATAAATAATCTATATAAGACTCTTTGGAAGCTCAGTGTTTGTCAGGAAAATAAAAACAATAAATGAAGAGTTAGACTTGATAAGATAAGTCAAATATTAAATTATAATGACTTAGAAATGTATGATATCATAAATATAACATACTCAGATTTATGACTTAATATCTCATAAATTGGAATCATATTTTATAAGTTGGACTAAAGAAAACATTGTAAAATCATTTTTCATTATTTTAAATTAGTATCTCATAACCATTGTTTTTACCAAATAAATTGACATTTAACATTCATAATTTTGACTTATTTTAGATTGAATAAGTTATATGATTGTTTTTAATGACCATCTTATAAAATATAACTTGTATTTCATAATTTTGACACAGTAAGTCATACATTTGACTAATATTTCATAATTTTTATGTAGTATTTATTGAGATTTAACTTTTGACATAAAATCATCAATTTAATTGCATCATTTTAAATACGCATCTCATGACTGACCTATCTTTAAGTCTTGACTCAACCATGAAGACTTTATTGCCATCATACGTAAATATAAGTCTAGTGTCCCCACAAACTAAAACTGTCAAGTGCAACAGAAAAACACAACAAATCTAATCAAAGCTGGAGGAAAGGAATGTTGTCAAGATGTTTCTGAACATATTTCAGATGTTTATGGTTCCTACAAACCAGAAAGAGTAATAAAATATAAATAAAGAACCTAAATGTCTGTGGTTTGGTGGAGCAGCGTGATGGTTCCTCAGGTGCTCTCAAAGACTTGGCGGTCAGATCAAAGTCTGACTCGTGGTGTTTTTAATCCCCGGCTGGTTGTTGTTGTTCAGATGAAACCTGCTGACTCATGCTCCAGGTATTCGTCCTCACCATCACAGTCTCAGGTCTTTGGGTCGCTGACACTCTTCAGGAGGACTGGTGGAGATGAGTCACCGTCTGAACGGAGAACCTCGGATCAACAACAACAGCAGCAGCAGCTCCTCCCTGATTGGTCCACACTGGTGATGAACACAGTTTACAGGTAACAGCGACACCTTCTCACCTGGAAAAACAGAGCTGAGGGTCATTTCTCACATTATTGTTTCATGCATGATGGATTCTATGATGATACTTTGTTTTGAAACATCTCACTGGTTTCATGAAATCATCTGAGCATTTCAACGTGGGAAGGAAGTGTGTCGTCTGCATTTATTTATCGGGGTTTGATGGGCGGTTTATTAATCGAGGCTCAGGTGACTTCTTCTTCTTCTTCTTCTTCTTCTTCTTCTTCTTCTTCTTCTTCTACTTGCTGTTCTTGTTCTTTTTCCTGTTCTTCTTCTTGTAGATATTGTTGTTGTTCTTATTCTTTTTCCTGTTGTTCTTCTTGTAGTTTTTCTTCGCCTTTTGCTCTATGTTGTTGTTGTTATTCTTCTTTTTCTTGATGTTGTTGTTGTTGTTATTCTTCTTTTTCTTGATGTTGTTGTTCTTCTTTTAGTTGTTCTTTTTATTTTTCCTGTTTTTCTTCTAGTAAGTGTTGTTGTTCTTATTCTTCTTTGTCTTGTTGTTGTTGTTGTTGTTGTTTTTTCTTTATGTTGTTCTTCTTCTTTGTGTTCTTCATCTTGCTGTTCTTCTTGCTCCTGTTCTTTTTCTTTTAGTTGTTCTTTTTCCTGTGTTTGTTCTTGTTCTTGTTCTTTTTTCTTCTTGTTCTTCTTGTTCTTCTTCAGCCTGGATGTCGTATCATGATGTGGCCCAGGAGAGTTTAAAAACCCCTGGAGGTGTCTCATCGGCTGATCAACTCTCTTCTTCTGAGGAATTTAAAGATGGCGGTCAGCTATGATGTAATTCCTCGTTATGTTTTTAAGGAGCTAAGGATGTTGGGGGGGGGGTTAGGGTACATTGTGCTCCCTAAACGCTCCAGATGGTTGGTTAAGCCGGAGCTGCTGCTGCATCACTGCGTCCAACTGACCCGCACGGTGCACCACCACCGCCGCCGCCGCCGCTCACCAGCGTCCTCCCGCCATGAATATTGATGAGCAGGAGAAGAAGAAGAAGAAGGCTGCTCATTAGAATATTCATGGGGACGTGCAGCGGCACCATTCACGGGTCTAATCTACTTGGTTAAGGAGGAGGTGATCGGCTCCTCTAATAATGAGCGCCTCTTTCAGACGTGTACAGTGAGCAAGCTGACATTTTTGTTGCCTGATTAAGCCTGATCCCTGTTTCTAGGTCAGGGAGAGGCATTCCAAAAGCATTAGAGCATCAAGAACACACACTGTATGCCGGGACCCCACCACCACCACCATTCACACCTATTTATCACCACTTATATCGCTGTCTTACTGTTTTTTTTGTTGTTGACATTTCTATTGTTGCACCCGGGAAAAGTAGGACAGAAAAAAAGAAGCACAATGGGGGGACAGTTTGCTTTTCTTGGTAACTCCCAATTAGGCTTTGTTCTCACTTGAAATGTTTCTTTTGAATAATTGACGGCGAATTTAAAGTGAGGCACATGTTTTATCTAAATCAGGCCGCGTGTCTCTGCGGGGTTACATCAATATTATTTAAGCGAGGCGGCTACAAACAGAACCGTGAGCGAGTCCGAGCAGGTTGGGTCTTGTTTCAATGAATAAAGGGTTAAAGTTTCCTTTTTTCCTCCTCTAAGGGTGCTGGGTCCCTGCTCTCCTGACGAGTCTCTCTAGGGCTCGTACTTGTGGGGCACATATATATTCTCTCTCTCATTAGTTCTGCAGATTTGGGGCCCTCGGGGGACTCCTGTTCACATGTGTTGGGAGTGTGGTTCCCACTGTGCTCGGCAGCTCTGATTGAGTCCCTGATTGCCTTGACATTAAGGGGGCTGCAGTTCTTGTGTCAAGGCCGGCCTGATGAATTGGCCTTGCAGGAAGGGGGATAAGGAGGGGGGGGCACACTGAGCTGTTGTTGTAGTCCTGAGGATCACGGCCTCGGAGGACTGAGAGCAACTGATGCTTAAAGGCACTGAGATCCTGGACTGGACCAGGGTCAGAAAAACACCTGGATTCATCAAGTTGAATAAATCGCTTTTAAATATTTAACTCTCAAAAACATTCTGGGAGCAGGTTAACCTGGACTACATTCACAACAAGACCTGGACTCTAGTCACAAAGATAAGGACTAGAGACCTGGACTCTAGTCACAAAAAGACCTGGACTCTAGTATCATCGAGACCTGGACTCTAGTCACAAAGATAAGGACTAGAGACCTGGACTCTAGTCACGATAAGGACTAGAGACCTGGAAGACCTGGACTCTAGTATCGAGACCTGGACTCTAGTTAGAGACCTGGAGACCTGGACTCTAGTCACAAAGATAGGGACTTGAGACCTGGACTTTTAGTATCAACAAAACATGGACTCTAGTCACAACGATGAGGACTTGAGACCTGGACTTTAGTCACAACAAAGAGGACTTTAGACCTGGACTCTGGTCTAGTCCCAGGATCCTGAGGTGGATGTAAACGCACCCAATAACCTGTCTGTCCCACGCCTGGTTTGGATCGTGTCTTTTCCTGCAGCCCACGTGCCCCTGAATGCATCTCGGTCCGGCTCACCTGCCTCCCATCGTGGGTCAGCCGAGGCCTCCCAGTGGGCTAATCCCCCGGTATGAGTGACTTCATCAGCTAAGAAGGCGCTCGCCAAAAGGTTGTTCAACTCATATAATTAAGAGGCTTAGATGAATTAGTGCGGGGGAACAAAACGCCATTATGGTCTTAAGGTGGATTTGGTGCTGAATTATTTTCCTTATAACCACACACTCAGGAGATTATCCGCTGAACGGCTCGCCTCAGAGCTCTGAACTGGAAGAACAAGAGCTGAAAGATTTATGAGCACAGTTGTTCTTCCAGGAATCACAAGAGTCACGATGTTCAGCTCTGCTTTCGGTTGACTTTACTGAAAACAGCCATGTTCATATGTTAGGTAATGAAACTGCAGGGGAGGGAGCAGGTCCGGTCTGTGGAGATAAGAGCTAACGCTGCTGAAGAGAATCATTTCAGAAGAGATGCAGGAAACGGATATTTTACTCGAGTTAAAAAACAAACAGCACAGTCTAAAAAACTCCATCAAAAGGAAAAGTCCTTCTTGAAGTCTAAACTTGTTGTGAAAAGTGTAAATAAAGTTGCCTAAAACGTCTAGAGACATTTCATTTATTAATATATGACACATTTCTTGGCCGTTGCCATGTTTTATTTCTGCCGTTGCCATCTTTGTTTTTGGCCGTCCCCAGCTTGGTTTTTGGTCGCCGCCATCTTTCTTTTTGGACGTCGCCATCTTTGATTTCGTCTTTCACCATCTTGGTTTTTGGCCGTCCTCATCTTGGTTTTTGGTTCTAGCCTTTTTGGTTTTTGGTCCTTGCCATCTGGGTTATTGACTGTAGCCATTTAGTTTTTGGGTCTTCACCCTCTTTGTTTTTGGCAGTCCATATCTTTGTTTTTGGGCGCTGACATCTTTGTTTTTGTCTTTCACCATCTTGGTTTTTGGCTGTAACTTTTTTGGTTTTTGGTCGGCGCAATCTTTTTTTTTGTCGACCCCATATTGGTTTTTGGCTGTCACCATCATTAGACAGAATGAAGGGTTACCACCACAAGGTCCATTTAGTATCGGATTGGGAGCTTTCAATCTTATTTTCTTGTCTTTATCTGCAGATTGAGTTTGGCTCGTTATTCTCAACTATTTTATGTGTGGTTGGGTAATTTAATCTCTAACAATGCATTTTATTTGACATTCTGTATATAAAATCTGCAAAGTAACTCCAGCTGTTAGAAGACTTGAGCAGTAGCATATTTAAGTTTCCATCTCTGTATTTCAGAGTCTGTGGACGAGCTGCCCAGATGAAGACATGACGGCTTCATGGCTGTATGTTCAGCAGTAAACGATGGCTACCAGCCCGGTTTAAATCTGAATGATGACTCGTTTGTTTTGGTTCCCACAGAGTGACAAAGCAGAACCCAACCAGCGGCTCTCCATCGATGTATTTACATAAAGAATCTTCGTCTGGAGCCAACATCCAGTGAGCTGATTTAACCTCTCTTGTTTCAGGGCATTTCTGATTACTGTCTGACCTGGTAAACCCACGTGCTAACATGTGTGGAAATAAAGACCGCCACACACACACACACACACACACACACACACACACACACACACACACACACACACACACACACACACACACACACACACACACACACACACACACACACACACACACACTTTCTCCAGGAGAGATGGCAACGATTCAACAAGGCAGCTATTAAAGGAGCTTACAGCGCTCTGTTCCAATTCAGACGCCGCTCAATGAATGACATCACTCGCTGCTTGTGTTCATACAGATCTCATTCCAGGCAACTAGAGCAAATATTGGCAAGAACTCCTTTTTTTCTCACACACACACACACACACACACACACACACACATATATATATATAAACACACGCAGCCAGCGTTTTCTGATGGTGATGGATAAACCATTTAGCAGCAATCACCAGCGCGGCCTCATGAGATAATTTATGGTAATGCACGGCCGGCTGCGTGTTTACTTTAAAGGCCGCCTGATAAGGATCATGTGGCATGTTTTTGCTGGAGCACAATTGGGAGATTTGTTTCAGGGGCTCCGGGGCCCCCGATGACCCCCCATGGGGCCTGAACACTGAGGCAGTGTCTCCGTCCATCACTCACAGATCTGTCCATCACAGCGCCGTGCCCCCCCCCAACCCAAACAGGGAGAAGGACAACGAGGAGGATTCATTCCCAAACATGACTCAGCAGATTGAGCTCCAGAACGTCTTCAGCGCTCGAGTGTTTCAGCCGCAAAGTTTGAATGAAAGAGACTGGATGAGAAGCATCTGTTCTATTTATATATAACAGTAATAATAAGTTATTAAAAAGGGCTAAACTGGGACATTAAACCAGATCCAAACCCTGAAGTTAAATTTACAATCAGGCTCAATTTAAAAGTTCAGTTCTAGAGTTGACTGCCCAAATAAAAAGTTAGAAATCAAACTATTCCATCCAAAAATCAGATTTACAACTGCGTTCCCACAACCACTAACTACCAAACAGACCGTAAATATGACAGTATAGTCATATTTACGTTCGCCAGCGGAGAAGTCAGCCCAACTTGTGCCTTTTTATTACTTTATATGAGAAACATTTGGTTTTGTGAACTTTAAAACCTAAAAAAAGGTTCAACTTGAGGTTGTTTAAAGTTTAACGACGATCACTTCCTGCAGCAGGAAATGGATTTTAAATGAGCAGAAAACTTTTATTTCACTGGATAAATCCAGAATGTTTGATTTAAGTTGTCAACGCGCCATCAGTCTTACGATATGTAAACAGCAGCTACTTAGTTACGCTGATGATGTTGTGGTAATCACAGCTACTCATTCACATTATAGGTGAGAATTAATTCATCTTAAATCCGATCGTGAGAAGTTTTTGGCACTTTATCCGTCTGATTATTGAGTGTAATTATGTTTTGTTTACTGCGAGGAAGACAACAATTATTATATTGTTCATCATCTCCTTATTCAGGGATTTAACTGGGATTTGCTGACAGGTTTTCTTGTCAACCAAATGTCATCACAGCTGAAGGAGAGCAGAAACACTTTAACAGAGTCTGAGAGAAATAAATAGATTATAATATTGGGAGCAGGAGGATTATTATTCAGAAACGCTTTGGTCAACAATAGTTTTGCGAAAATATTTTAGTTTGGATGGAGTCCATGAATAGTTTTAAACCTTTATTTACTTTTAGTCAAAGTCTGTTTTCACTGATTAGCTTTCAATGTTCCATAGAAAACTCTTCATGGGACCGTAGTGAGGCTGAAGAGGTCAGTAATATATACAATTTATATTATTTTGGTTTAACTCTGATCACTGATTGACTGATTGGCTGCTCTTTGGAGGTCTTAGAGGACCAGAATATTTCTACAAATAAAGCTTCTGGGAGCTCATTTTGTTTTCTCACATTCCCCTAATAATGATTTAAATACATAACGATGGATGAGCCAATGGGTCAGTCCAACCAGAAAAAGACAACAACGTCCTACATTGGAGAAGAACAAGAATCCATTCGACTAGTCTGAATGTAACACAGATCCTCGCAGCAAAATTTGCTTTTAACTTAAACATCGATGAGCTTCTTCTGGAGAAAAACTAGCGGTTTGAACCGGTCCGCTATAATACAAAGGCTGCAACAACCGTTATGACCTTTATTGATTAATCAAACAACGGTGGATCGTTTCGTCTGAGACCAAAGGTCCAAAAACCAAAGATTTATTCAGTTTACAAAGATATGAAACAGAAAAGAAGCAGATCTTCACATTGGAGAAGCTGCAACCAGCTGGATTATCGAATCAGCAGCTGATTAATAAACTGAACGTTATCCACAGTTGATGATTTGGATGTATATGATTTCTTGACCCCTGACCTTTAAGTAGCGGCTGCAGGACGTCAAGCTGTCCCTGAAATATTATTTTAAGGACAAAGAGCAGAGAAAGAACCCTCTCTGATCAGAAGTTTTGTGTGCAGACAGACTGTCTTCCTTCACGGACGAAGGAGACACCAACACCACGGAGGGAATAAATCACCATCAGAGGTGACTCTCCCAATCACGTAGCAGCAGCAGACCTTCTAATCAGCCTGAGAGCGGCGACAGAAACCAGCTGCAGCACCGACATATGAAAGGAAACGTTCATGAGGAAAACAGGTGAGACGCCTCTGAGCTGCTTTGATGATTGGGAGGGACTGAACGGCGGCGGCGGCGGCGGCGTCACCTGCAGGAGCTGAGTGGACGCTGGAGCGATCAGTAACTGGAACAAGATGTCCTCTGGGTGGAGGAGCACGGGGGGCGGTGATTGAGTTGGAAAGGCGAAGGAGAGAATTGGAATGGCAGTGGGCCGGGTTCCTAATGCGCACAGCGAAGGCCAGAGTCTGGAGCCGCTCTGTGACGGGAATACCAAGCGGCCGGCTCCCCCGCTCGGCGCACAAAGGGCCGATGGGCCGATGGGCCGGTGGGCGTGCTACGGCAGCTTAATGCTCAAAGGGCCAGAGGAGAGCGCTGCCCATCTCTTTCAGCGCTGAGCAACAGATTCCCGGAGAAGAAACAGCCACAGAGACACATTGTGAACGTGGCAGAAACTGAGCCGTCCGTGTTTTCACAGAGATCTGAGTCAGATCTAAAGCTGAACCGGAGCAGTTGTTGGTTTACAATTTATGGACAACCAGAGGAGGCGGAGTGCTCGGTGAACGTTGGGTCTTTGAGCAGCCATGTTGGAAATGTTTCTGTCGATTGACAAGAGTTTACATGAGCTGAAATATTCTCTTTCCAAAGATCTGTTTACCTTTAGTTCCTGGTGTTGGTCAAACTCTTAAAAACACCACATTCTACATGTCCCAGAATGCCACTGGATAGAAAGAAAGATCATGTTTGAGGTAAAATATCTTCTTCATGTCATAGTTACAAATATAACAACTTTGTTCTGGAACGATGGCGGTCACAAAGACGTCCTTCCTCTTCGTCACAAAGACGTAAACATGTTTTTTTTGTTCTTTTTTCCACATATGACAGTCTTGGCAGGATGTTGGGAAATCCAGAGAATAGAATGTTTTCGGACAGATGATTGTGAGTTTGAATGATTGTATGAACCTGCAGCATCACTTCATCCAGTCCAATGTCCTCTAGTTTCATCATGCACAGGAAGACGTAAGCAAATATCTGTTGGTTTTATATGCAGACCTTTAATTATCAAGCATCTCCAAGATGGAAATCCTCAGATTGATGCATATTTGTTCCTACTACAGGATTAAACTAAAACAATCTGAGAGACAAGAGACGATTTAGGACAGTTTAAAGGCTTAAAAGATGGAATAAACTTCTCTGCAACCACCAGAATTCCTGCAGAAACAAATCAAACTTCTGTGCACGACTTTACTTCATCTATTTAGATTAATTTGAGCGTCATATTTCATGCATATGCTGGTTAACTGTAACTGTATTTCTAGTGAAGTCTTTCGACTTTAGCTGAATTCCTCGTAGTCACTCAGATGTTTCCAGATGTCTCCAGACCTTCTGTAAATCTTCCACTCTGCTCATTATCTCCCTTTGTTTGACTTTCCTTCTGCACACTCTCGCTCTTGAACAAACAGTCTGCAGCTCGTTTCTTTTTTTTTCTGCTCACTAAGACGTTCTGAAGCGGAAACTTTTCCCCGTGCTGACACGGCGGCGCTGACGGCGGCCCGGCTCCACGTGTCCCATGATTAATCTGCCGGTCATTAGGCTCCGAGCAGCGCCCGCTGAAACCCGATCCTTTTCACTGCTCACTTCTTTTTTTTTGTTTCTCAGAACCCGGCGCTGAATTAGCAGAGAGAATACATTAGCATACTAAATACCAGCGGCCGGGCCTGGTGAGAGAGGAGCTGGGAGCTTTTCTCAGGAAGTCAACTCTGCATGGAGCTGGAGAAAGTTTTATGAGACCGGATCATTTTTAATAGCTTTTAAATCATTTTTATACTTTTCCTCTTTGTTGTTTTCCTGCAGAGTTGAAGATTTATGGAGATTCAAATGTGTGAAATAGCTTTTATATGAGAAAAGATGAATTACACAAGCTGGAGCACGGAGCTCCTCTCAGGTCAACAATGCAAAATAAAAAAAGAATACATGATTTGTATGGCGCTGCCCATAAAGAAGGGGGGTCATTAGCATAACAAGTGCAGCGCAACCAAAAGCCATTTTGCTCCCTTTGTTTCAGCTAAGCAGCTGTCATTTGCAGAACATTATGCATTTTAAGATTCTTCTATGCTAATTTTTTTTTTTTTTTTGGGGGGGACAATTTTTCCAACAATAAGCAGTCGGGGCATCGAACAGAAAGCCTTTCATGGCACCGACCCGGGGTGCCCCGAGCCGTGCCAAGGCAAACAATGGCTTACTGCTGCAGCACATCTCAGGCCTGCAGCAAAGCATGAAGCTCACACACACACACACACACACACACACACACACACACACACACACACACACACACACACACACACACACACACACACACACACACACACACACACACACACACACACACACACAGATTCATCAATACTGACCGATCACCTGGAGGGCTGGACTCAAGGACACTTACTGACTTTCTGCTCAGCTTTCAACCACAACTGTTGGTCTCAGAGTGGATCTACTTTATCACACGACCTTCATCGGTCGTCAACGGCAACAGGAAGTTAGATTAAAGGAAATATAATTTAAAAATGTTTATTTGTGTTCTGCTGAAATATTCAACCTAAATATATATATTATTAAACGGGTTAGACTCGGTTATGTTTAGGGAATGATTATTTTTCTGATTTTATGACTTGAGAAACAACTTGTTTATTAAAAACACAATGTTTCTCAAACTTAAACCACAATTCTTGGAGCATAATGTTGCTTTATTTATCTTTACATTCAAGGTTTCTGCAAATAGTTTAAGTTTAGCTATCAGGAGAAAATGATCCAGATGTGAGTGTCATTTATTTGAAATATAAATGGATATTTAATGTTACAATGATAAGACAAACATCTAAATATTCTAGATTATCTGTGTTTTTACGCTCTCAGTTTCAGGACTCTTCATATATAGGTCACCCTGTTTCCTGTAAACTGCCACTCTGCCTGGAATAATTTGGGTCACACTCAGCAAACAGCACGATCATATTATCATATATATATATATATATATATATATATATATATATATTATACTCTATAATGTAAAGATTGGTTTGATACCTGGAACAAGTGACTAACTCCATTTAAACCCCATGCTTGCTGAATAACTAGAATATGTCCCGTATCAGGATTTTAATGGTTTCATAATCATTTTAAACAGGGTTTTACACTCTTTAATTTCAATTAAATATTGTTACTATTAACGGATTAGTCTTTTGAAAGAATAACGAGCAATAATTTGGACTGTTTTGAGTAATTTTTCAAACAGATATGTCAACAATTAATTGGATCTACTGCTTATATTTTGGGATATTTGGGGGTTTTGGACTATTTCAAGATGTCTCGTTGGAGTTTGGGAACTAAAACTGCATTTCCACTTTAGTTTATTTGTCACAGCAGCACAAACACAAGATGGAATAAGTCGTAGGGTGTTGTGAGAAGTTCCAGTTATCTTGGTATATATATTTCTTTTAACTGTCAAAGGGTGAATTTCCCAAAGAATATATGTCTTGTTAGAGCTATTCTGCAGGTAGTTAAAGGTTTAAATCTCTTTCTTTACGGCTGAATATATATTTCTCTTTATGATTAGTTATAATAAAAGTTCAACACATGTCTTCAAGACATCTCGGACTGAAACTGCATTATTAGTTCAGTGTATTTGGGTTTGCAGATCTGTAAACGTGCACAAATACAACATAAAATGGCAGAAATCCAAATGAAAAGCATCCTTCTATTGATCCCGAGCCTTTCAGAGGAGACCTGAATTAGCAGAGTGATCATGTAAGCGTGCAGACGTGCGTGGGTGTGCGTGCGTGACAGTGTGAGTAGATGAGTTATGTTTGACTTCATTGTATTTCTTGAATTATAACAGTGCGTCGCCCCGGGCCACCGCTCTCCCTGAACGGGCAAAGTCAACTCAAATTGGGTTATCGGAGACCTCGGGCTGAGCAGCCGGGGCCACCAGGAATCCAAAATAAAGCAGCGGCCCCTTCTCCCCCCCAAAAATAGACCACCATCGGCTGCAGGAAACCAGGTTACCGCTGAGAGAAAAAACTTCCCAAGGATCTTCATCATCTGAATCGGCCAGGATCCGATCACCGCCGTCCGGAGACTAAAGAGGGCGAGCTGCTCCTCAGACAAAAGAGGGCGGTTTAGAGGTCGCCGCTTGACCCCCGAGGGCAAAATCAATGGCCTTATTATCACCGGGAACAACCAGATTACATCCGATCGGCCGAGATTTGACAGGAGGTGAAAGTGCCCGACGACGAGGCGTCAAAAGAAAAGTCGCGATGCTTATCTGGTTGAAACGGAGCCGGAGGGAAGGTCAAGATGGAGACGATTGTTCCTCTGCTTTAGAACCCAACAGATGAAAAAAACATTCTATTAAAACTGGATGGCAGCATTTCTTTTTATCTTTATCATCTATTATTCTTTTTATTGAAAGATGGAACTACAGATTCACTTTCAACGTGAGATAAACTCTTAAATATGGATGTTAGAGGTCAACAAGACAGAGGAAGTACTAATGAATTGTAATCCATATCTGCTCATAGATCCCCCTAAATGATACACACTGGTCCTTCAATCAAGCTGTTTTATCTAAACTCTCACTATGATCTTTACCCGGCCTTAACTGAATACATGTTGCTCCTACACAAACAGTACTCAATGCTTTTATTGCCATGTTTCACACAACTAAAACACACATTCTGTGTCTTTTTAAGCCCCTAATATTGTAAGTCTGGCAATATTATTTCCACAAGTCCTATAGTTTCTGATGGCAGGTGACTTTTGCAGTAAACAAGTAGAAGAATTTAGCCAGTGCTTTTTTCTTCTTCTTTTTTCTCTATATGGAATCAGTATGG